>NC_062562.1:86852847-87155877 GCF_022837055.1 Prionailurus viverrinus | reverse complement strand
AGGTTAAATCATATGCTACTAACCAATGAATGGATCAATCAAGTAATCAAAGAAAATTTAAAAATACATGGAGAGAAATGAAAATACAACAGTCCAAATCTTTAGGATGTAGCAAATATGTTCTAAGAGGGAAGTTTATAGCAATACAGGCATATCTAAGAAGCAAGAAAAATCTAAAACAACCATACTTACACCTAATGGAACTAGAAACAGAACAAATAAAACCAGTAGAAGGGAGGAAATAATGAAGATTAGAGCAGAAATAGAAACTGAAATAATCAATCAATGAATCCAGGAGCTGGTTTTGGAAAAAATCAACAAAATTTGTAAACTTTTAGCCAGACTCATAAAAAAAAAAGAGGATTCAACTAAATAAAATTAGAAATTAAAGAAGAAAAATAACTAGCACCACAGACATCCAAATGATTATAAGAGAATATTATGAAAAAGTACAATGCCAACAAATGGGACAACCTAGAAGAAATGAATAAATGCCTGGAAACGTAGAAACTCCCAAAACTGAATCAAGAAGAAATAAAAAAAAAATTGAACAGACTGCATACCAGCAATGAAATTGAATCAGTAATCAAAAAACTTCCAACAAACAAAAGTCTGGGGCCAGACCACTTCATAGGTGAACCCTACCAAACACTTAAAGAAGAGTTAATAGGTATTTTTCTCAAACTATTCTAAAAAATAGAAGAGGAAGGAATGTTTCCAAACGTATTCTCTGAGCCCAGTATTACCTTGATACCCAAACCAAAGACATTACCGAAAGAGAGAGAAAGAACGAACTACAGGCCAATATCTCTGATGACCATGGATGTAAACGGAATCCAACAATACATTAAAAAAAATCTTGCACGATTAGGTGGGATTTATTTCTGAGATGCAAAATGGTTCAGTATTTGCAAATCCATCAACAAGATAAACCATATGATTGTTTCAATAGATGTATAAAAAGTAACAAAGTACAACATCAATTTAGGAGAAAAACCCTCAACAAAGTGGGTTTAGAGGGAACACACCTCAACATAATAAAGGCTGTATATGAAATAACCACAGCTAATATCATACTCAGTGGTGAAAAACAGATCTTTTAAGATCAGAACAAGACATTGACATCTCTTCTTACCAAATTTATTCAACATAATACTGTAATCAGCAATCAGACAAGAAAAAGAAATAAAAGACACCCAAACTGGCAAGGAGGAAGTAAAAGCTTGACTATTTGAAGATGACATACTATAAATAGAAAACTTTAGAGAGTCCCCCAAAAAACTACTAGAATTGACAAATGAACTCAGTAAGGTCACAGAATACAAAATCAATACAGAGAAATCTGGTGCGTTTCTATACTCTAATAACGAGGAAGCACAAAAAGAAATTAAGAAAATCCCATTTACCACTGTACCAAAAATGTTAAAAGACACAGGAATAAACTTAACCAGAGAGACACAAGACCTGTACTCTGAAAACTATTAAACATTGACATAGAAATAGAAAACAACACAAACAAATGGAAATATGCTCATGGATTGAAAGATCAAATATTTTTAAAATGTCCATATTACTCAAAGCAATCTACACATTTAATGCAATCCCTGTCAAAATACCAAAAGTGCTTTTCAAAGAATTAGACTAAAAAATCCTAAAATTTGCATGGAACTGCAAAAGACCCTGAATAGCCAAAGTAATCTTGAAAAAGGAGAACAAAACTAGAGGCATTGCAATTCTAGATTTCAAAATGTACTATAAAACTGTAAAAGTCAAGTCAGTATTGCACTGGCATAAAAATAGACATATAGATGAATAGAATACAATATAGTGCCCAGAAATAAACCCATAAATACATGGTCAATTAATCTTTGACGAAGAAAGAATATACAATGGGAGAAAGACTGTCTCTTCAACAAATGGTGCTGGGAAAACTTGACAGCTACATGCAAAAGAATGAAATTAGACCACTTTCTTACCCCATACACAAAAGCAAACTGATTAAGGACATAAAGGTGCAACCATAAAAACTTCTAGAAGGTAATGATAGGCAGTAATTTCTCTGACATCAGCCATAGCAACATTTTTCAAGATCTGTCTTCTGAGACTAGGGAAACAAAAAAAACCTATTGGGACTAAATCAAAATAAGCCTCTACACAGCATAGAAAACAATCAACAAAGCTAAAAAGACAACTTGCTGAATGGGAGTAGATATTTGCAAATGGTATATTGGATAAAGGGTTAATATTCAAAACATGTAAAGAACTTCTACAACTCAACACCAAAAACACAAATAATTCAATTAAAAATTGACAAAAGACATAAGCATTTTTCCAAATAAGACATACAAAAGGTCAAAAGATGCATGAAAATAAGCTCAATGTCACTAATCAGGGAGCTACAAATCAAAACTACCATGAGATAATTACCTTACACCTGTCAGAATAGCTGTTATCAAAAAACAAATAAGTGTTGGGGAGGATGCGGAGAAAAGACAACCCTTGCACACTGTTTGTGGGAATGCAAAGTGACGTAGCTACTGTGGAAAACAGTGTAGAGTTCCTAAAAAAAATAAAATAAAATAAAAATAGAATTACCATGTGATTCAGTAATCACATTACTAGGTATTTACCCAAAGAATATAAAAATGCTAATTCAGAAAGATACATGCATCCCTATGCTTCCTGTAGCATTATTTACAACAACCAAATTATGGAAGCAGCCCAGGTGTTCATCAATAAATGAATGGATAAAAAAGAGGTGGTCTATATATACAATGGAATATTCAGCCATAAAAAAAAGAATGAAATCTTGCCATTTGCAACAACATGGGCAGATCTTAAGAGTATAACGGGAAGCAAAATAAGTCAAAGACAAATTCTGTCTGCTTTCACTTGGATGTAGAATTTAAGAAACAAAGGAAAAAGGACAAACCAAGAAGTAGACTCTTAACTGTAGAGGACAAAGTGATGGTTACCAGAGGGAAGGTGGTTGAAGGTATGGCTAAAACCTGTGAAGGGAATTAAGAGTACACTTACCATGATGAGCACTGAGTAGCACACAGAATCGTTGAATCACTCTATTGTACACCTGAAATTAATACAAGACTATATGTTATGTCTACCGGGATTAAAATAAAAGATAAATAAAAATGAACAGAAATGCAAAGCCAGTTAAGGAAAAGACTATTTTGTCGGAACTTTCTAAGTAAGGTTTCAGGCTGATTTTTTCAAGCAGTTTCTTAAAGCTCTCTGTCCTATCTAAGTCTCTGTATATATCCATCAAACGTGACTTTTTAGTCAAAGCCTTGGGAGGTAGCCAATTTTAAAGATTTTATCCTGTAATAAGAATAGGACTTAATTGTATTTATGTGAATAACTAATAATATTTTCTGAAGAGATCAAGTAGGGAGAAAAAAGATAAATGTTTCATTTTTGTTTACAAAAGTACATTTTGCCAAATTGTTGACAGCTTTAAATTTTTTTTTTCCTTTGGGCGCTTGGGTGGCTCAGTCGGTTAGGCCTCCAACTCTTGGTTTCAGCTTAGGTCATGATCTCACAGTTTTATGAGTTCGAGCCCCACATCGGGCTGTGTGCTGATGGTATGAAGTCTGCTTGGGATTCTCTCCCTCTCTCTCCGCCCCTCCCCTAATCACACTGTCTCTGACTCTCTCAAAATAAGTAAACGTTAAAAAATATTTTTTTCTCAAATCTGGAAAAACAAAAGATTCAAAATCAGTGATACTTCAGACAAAAACTCATTAAAAAATCGTATTAGTTCATTTGGGCCTTTGTAAATAACATTTATTCTGCCTGGGTCCACTTTTTCCTTTATTTTTCAGTGATCTTGCATGATGATTGAGAGTGACAGTTGAAGAAATTTGTAAGATTTTCTTTAAGGCTTGTGTAATTTGTCCAGCGAAGTAGGTGTGGTGATTATTGGAGATTGTGGAAGCTGTGCCCCAAATGGGAAACAGATTTCACAATAACCCACAGCAAGGGCAGTTGAAAGAATCCCAGTGACAAGTCCAGTGGAAGGAGGAACCACTGAGACCTCGGGACCAAAATAGATTTTCTTAAATGCGCTAAGATGGCTGAAGGAATGCAAAAACTAAAAATGGGGGTTGCCGGGGAGCCAAGAAGAGCCAAGTATTTGTCTGGGGTTTCCAATAGCCCCAACTCTTCATTTAATTTGCAACCATTCTTAATTCATCTTAATTTCTCTAGTGCAGGGACAGACTGTTGCCATGTTATAGGGACATCAGGATAGAAAAAGTCTGATAATAAGGGACCATTTTTTCGGGGGGCGGGGCGGGAAGTAGAATGGATTTTGCCCACGTGTGCCACAATCTTTATAGATTTTATTGTCCATCATTAAAGATCTATGAGAATTCATTGAAATAGAAATGAAAAAAAAAATTAGTCCTTTTTGTAACCCACTATTTTACGATAACTGGAATTATAAATGATAAATTGGGGGAAGCTTGTTAAAATATTAAAAGGTTATAAAACATTTGATCAAAGAGGGTCATAAGTCATAATGATACAATGAAACAAAACTCAGTTACTCCTTCAACCATGGTGATAAAGACTTCAGTCAAATACAGAAGGTTGACTAGTTAACACTCAGTTTAAACAAAAGACACGTAAAGCCCTTTTTAAGGATATATCTTTTAGCCTTTTATCAAGAGCAGACCAAGGGCACAAGAAACTGTCCTTTTCAGAGAGTACAGACCAAATTATAGCTTCACCCCAAGTGTACTGTTGATATTAAAATTCATTCTTTTTTTTAAATATTTTTTTAACGTTTATTTATTTTTGAGACAGAGACAGAGCATGAATGGGGGAGGGTCAGAGAGAGAGAGGGAGACCCAGAATCAGAAACAGGCTCCAGGCTCTGAGCTGTCCGCACAGAGCCTGACGCGGGGCTCAAACTCCCGGACCGCGAGATCATGACCTGAGCCAAAGTTGGCCGCTTAACTGACTGAGCCACCCAGGTGCCCCTAAAATTCGTTCTTAAATAAATTTTAATCCTAGCCAATTTATCCAAACATAAAGTTTCCTTTTGAAAGATTCTTCCACAGACCTTCTGCAACTTTCTTTTACATTCACATTTTTTCCTAAGTTTTCTCTCTTTAAATAACCAGCCTTAGTTTAGGAAAAAATTACCTTCTTTTTCTTCAAAAATACATTTCTGTTTTTGCATATCTTCTGTTATCAAAAGCACACATCCTATTCTTTTTGTATACAGAGATGTTTCCCTTAATATTTCTAGTAGTTTTAATTATGTCTATTAGAATTCTTAACTTTGAGAAGCCTTAGTTTCTAGCAAAAAACTAAGAAGTAATTATGAACTGTGTGTTATACCACCATTCTTTAGGTTAGCAAATTTGTGAATAAATTTCATAATTTCCATGAACATGTTCTTTTTCATAGTGTAGTCTTTCAATAAAGTATAAAATATGTTTAACCAACCCAAATTTATCTTGAGTTTTCTTGTGTCAAAGAAGCCAAAAGTAGACAAACCTATGTTTAGTAATATTTAATATTTGGTCTTGTTTGGAAATGATCTAGCCATTTAAATTGCTATTATTTAACTTAGCAAATCTCTAAAGTTTTAAGTTACCAGAAGGATTTGGGGAGCTGTTTTTTTTTTATTTTTTTTTTAACGTTTATTTTTGAGACAGAGACAGAGCATGAACGGGGGAGGGTCAGAGAGAGGGAGACACAGAATCTGAAACAGGCTCCAGGCTCTGAGCTGTCAGCACAGAGCCCGACGTGGGGCTCAAACTCACGGACCGTGAGATCATGACCTGAGCCGAAGTCAGCCGCTTAACCGGCTGAGCCACCCAGGCGCCCCGGGGAGCTATTTTTAAGTAAAAGTTTCATCACACCAAGTTACTGTTAACAAATGTTGTAACAGAGATACCATGAGCTTATTTTTAGTTAACCGAGGTGGAATAAATGTTTTATATTTAATGCTGATAAGTCTAAAGATAAGTCTATGTCAATTAAACTGATATACTTACACTAGCTTTAATACTGAATATTTTTCCAGATCACATGAATGTGAAGAACATTTGGGTTAGGGGCGCCTGGGTGGCTCATTCGGTTATGCATCCGACTCTTGGTTTCAGCTCAGGTCATGATCTCACGGTTCCAAAGAGTTTGAGCCCTGCTTCAGGCTCTGCACTATTAGTTCTTGGGATTCTCTCTCTCCCTCTCTCTCTGCCCCTCTCCCACTCATGCTGTCTCTGTCTCTCTCAAAAATAAACTTAAAGAAAAGAAGAACATTTGGGTTAGTTTTCGTTTCTTGTCCTTAGAATTTAGTATGCTCAATCCTTAGAAATGCCTTTATTTGGTCTTTAGCCAAATAAATTTTAATATTCATGCATCTGAGACACAAATGAATGTACAAACTAGGTGAAAATTTTAGGAAGACATTGTAGAGGGTTTTTTTCCCCCCTAAATTTCAAATGACCTTTTCTCCTCTTGTGTTCTCCATTTGGTAAGAATTATTTACCTGATGTTTGTACTTAAAAAAAAATATATCAGGACAGGTGTTAACATTTTTGTCTTACAGAGATAAGCCTCTGATGTATGCTTAGAGGAGGCTCTAAAAGTCAGCTTTCATTTGGGCCAAATTTTTGATCATAGAGTTATTAAAATTCCCCAAAATGTATCTTGTCAGGTTTCAGCCAGAACAAACAGCAAATATATCTGGCAGTATTAAATAATCCCATTAATTTTAACTTTTAATTTCCCCTGCTTCATTTTAGGGAATAGCAGTTGATGAGGAAATCTTTCAGAATCTCAACTCTAGGAGGTGTCTGTGTGGGGGCTCTCCTTTGAGGGTAGATATGGGAATATCTGTAGGGTCATTAATCTAGCAGTTTTTGTTTATAAGTGATGTCACTCTTTTTTTTTTTTTGAGACAGAGTGGGGAAAGAGTGGAGGAGGAGCAAAGGTGGGGGAGAGAGAGAGAGAGAGAGAGAGAGAGAGAGAGAGAGGATCTCAAGCAGGCTCCACACCTAGCACTGAGCCCAATGTTGGGCTCCATCTCACAAGTAGGAGATCATGACCTGAGTCAAAATAAGAGTTGAGCTTGATGTCTTTTCCTGTAGATACATCTTATATCTTTAATTTCCCATTAGCTTTTTGCAGCAAAACTTTTAATAAAGCTATTCTGGAATTTTGAGGACTGTGCTTTGAAACATACTACCTATTTTATTTTATCTAAATCGTTGTTCTTCATAATGGTCATAGTTATTCTGGGTTGTAATTCTCCTGATGACTGGCAGCCGTTTGGTAGGACCCTAGCTGTAAATTAAGTTGAGCCCACATTTGGGGCACTTGGGTGGCTCAGTCAGTCAAGCTTCTGACTTCAGCTCAGGTCGTGATCTCACAGTTACTGAGTTTGAGCCTGGAGTCAGGCTCTGTGCTGACAGCATGGATTCTGTGTCTCCCTCTCTCTCTGATCGTTCCCTGCTCATGCTGGCTCTCTCTCTCTCTCTCTCTCTCAAAAATAAATAAATATTAAAAAATATAAATGTAGCCCACATTTGTGTTCAGCCGTATCTAGCCACAAAGGGGTGTTACCCACATTTCTGTCCAATCAGAGGGTCCTAAGTTATTAAATGAGAATCTCAGGACACAAAATGACATAAGGAGACTGTCATTTTGTAGAAAATTATGGCTTTCTGATACTGTAGTTCTTTAAGCAAGTGTGTTGAAAAATGGCACTGCTAACTTTTTAGAATTAAAGATCTCATTAGAAATCTATAGTGTTTTAAGTCAACTGTACAAAAAGACAAGTTATGGAAATTCAAAGGAGCTCCAGAGTGGCCACGGTGCTTTTAAATCATCATCACTAATTACAGTCCTTTCAGATAAAAAATTACAGGAAGAGGAGCCATAATTTCTGAATATAAACTCAGCTGGAGCTTACAAGGGAGGAATTTCTGAAGAATTTTTAGAAACTGAAACTCATCTTAAGGAAAAGTGGGCAATGAATGGGGAAACTCTAACAAGGAGAGCTCTTCCAGATTAACCTGGATATTTACCACATAGGGAAAGTCTCCCAAATAGCATTGCTGATGAACCAGCAGAGACCATTGTGTCCTTGGGCGATAACACCCACATTGGGTTATTGTTTCTAGAATCAAGAAAAAAAATAGGCTACCAAAAGGAAAGTTGGTAGCCTGAGAAAATTCACAGTAGGAGGAATCAGTTTTTTGTAGAAGCTGAGCACAAGGGGCTCGCTGTAAATGCCACACCCATTTCCAGAAGGCCTGATAGTCCATTACACACGCATGCACACACACATGCATACATGCACATACACCCCGTTTGAATTAGTGTTTGTGTCTTCTTTGGGTAACTCACCAGTAGTGGAATTATTGGATTTTATACTATTTTTATTTTTTTGAGGAATGTCCATACTATTTTCTACAGTGGCTGCACCAATTTGTATTCCTACCAATAGTCCACAAGTCTTTCCCTTTCTCCACATCCCCTTCAACACTTCCTATTTCTTTGTCTTTTTCATAATCCTATCCTGACAACTATGAGGTGATACCTCATTGTGGTTTTGATTTGCATTCCCTTGACGAATAGTGATGTTGAGCATCTTTTCATGTGTCTTTTGACCATTTGTATGTCTTCTTTGGAAAAACATCTGTTCATGTCTTCCGTACGTTTTTTAATGGAGTTTTTTAGTTTTAGTATTGAGTTAGATAAGTTCTTGATAGATTTTGGATATAAATCCTTCATCAGATATGTCGTTTGCAATTATTTTCCCCCATTCAGCAGGTTGTCTTTTATTTTATTGATGTTTCCTTTGCTGTGCAGAAGTTTCTTATATTGATGTTGTCTTAATAGTTTATTTTTGCTTTGTTTCCCTTGCCTCAGGAGGCATATCTAGAAAAATGTTGCTATGGGTGATGTCAGAGAAATTACTGCCTCTAATTATTCTTTGAGAAATTTTTACGGTTTCAGGTCTCATTTTTAGGTCCTTAATCCATTTTGAGTTTAATTTTGCATAGGGTGTAAAAAAAATGGTCTAGTTTCATTCTTTTGCATGTAACTGTCCAGCTATTTGCTGTGGGGGGAGACCAGGCACAAAGGCCTAGTTGCAGGGGGTGTTTTTGCAGGGTACCATAGGGGTATGGGGTGCTGTCAGAAGCTAGATGGAGAGTGCTAGCTCTGTGTTGGTTCCTGCAGGTATCCAAGTATCTAGGCTAGGGAGTGGAGGAGGGAAATGGTTCTCACCAGCTCCTTTGTTCCTGGAGAAGTCTCCCAAATATTCCTTCCCCTCCAGAACACACTCAGAGATTAATAAGAAACCTCCCTCCGGTACACCCCAGGCATTTTTTAAACTGCTGGATCTGTACTGTCTCTCTGTGCAGCTTTGTTTTGCTGTCTCTTTAAGGGCTGGGACTCCACCCTCCAGCTCTCTCAAAGCCATCTGATTTTTAAAGTTCTAGGTGTTAAGCGCTACTGATTGAAAGAACTCAAAAATTATGCCCCTCTGATTTACAAAGCCCAATAGTATGGAGTTTCATCTTTCCCATGTGGATTCCCGCTGCCTGGGGCACCTGATGTGCAGGGATGCTTCTTTCCCATCACCACACCTGTGGCATCCCTCCCTCCCACAGATCTGTTTAGCTACAGCTCCAGATTCTATTTTCTCCCTTGCTACCCTCCTTGATGTGCATTTAGTTATGGTAGCCAGTCTTCAGGTTGTTGACTGGGTTATTTACCCTGATGTGAGTGTTGTCTGGTTGTATCCATGTGATGAGGTGAGTTTAGGATTCGCCTACTCTGCCATCTTCTGTAGAAGCCCTGAACTTTTATTTTTTGGTAGTATTTTGTTGTGGTGGTGGTGGTGGTTGTTAACAATTCAATTTTGTTACTAAGAATTGATCTGTTCAAGGGCACCTGGATGGCTTAGTTGGGTAAACGTCTGACTTCAGGTTGGCTCATGATCTCATGGTTCATGGGTTTGAGCCCCATGTCAGGTTCTGTGCTGACAGCTCAGAGCCTGGAGCCTGATTCGGATTCTGTCTCTCTCTCTGCTCCTCACCCATTCATGCTCTGTCTCTGTCTCTCAAAATAAATAAATGTTTAAAAAAAATTGATCTGTTCAGATGTTCTATCCCTTCCTGACTCACTTTTGGAAGATGGTACATTTCCAGGAAATCATCCCTTTCTTCTAGGTTGTCCAATATGTTGGTATATAATATTCACAGTATTCTTTTATAATCCTTTGTATTTTTGTTTTGCCAGTTGTTATTTCTCCTTTTTTGTTTCTGATTTTATTTGGTGCTTTCTCTTTTTTTTTTAATTGATGGGTCTAGCTAAGGGTTTATCAATTTGTTTCTCTTTACAAAGAACTGCTTCTTGGTTTCATTGTTTTCTTTTGTTTTTTTCCTATTGACCTTTTAGTCTGTCATTTATTTCTGCTCTAATCTGTATATTTCCTTCCTTCTATTCATCTTGGGCTTTATTCTAGTTTATTGAAGTGTAAGTTTATTTTTTATTTTTGTTTTTATGAAGAAAAATTTTTAAACATTTTTATTGATTTTTGAGAGGCAGAGCATGAGCAGGGGAGGGGCAGAGAGGGAGGGAGACACAGAATCCAAAACAGGCTCCAGGCTCTGAGCTGTCAGCACAGAGCCCAACGTGGGCCTCTAACCACGAGCTGTGAGATCATGACCTAAGCCAAAGCTGAACGCTTAACCAACACAGCCACCCAGGTGCCCCTTCGGTGTAAGTTTTAATTGTTTTTTGGAGCTTTTTCTTTTTTGCTGATGTAGGCCTATATTGCTATATATGTCATTCTTAGAACAGTTTTTGCTTCATCCCAAATATTTTGGATCATTATATTTTCATTTCCATTTGTCTCCATGTGTCTTATTTTTTCTTTCATTGCTTCATTTACCCATTGGTGGTTTAGTATCATGTTGTTTAGCGTCCCTGTGTGTGTCCTTTTTTTTTTTTTTTCTGGTAATGGATGTCTGGTTTTATACATTGCAATCAGAAAAGATACAGTTCTCTTAAATTTATTGAGGTTTGTTTTGTGACCTAACATGTGACCTAACCATACTAGACAATGTTCGATGCACACTTGAAAAAAGGTATACTCTGTTGTTTTTTTGATGCAGTGTTCTGTATATATTTGTTATGTCCATCTGGTCTAAAGACATTGTTGCCTTACTGATTTTCAGCCTGGATGATCTGTCCATTGTTGTAAATGGGGTGTTGAAATCCCCTACTATTATTGTATTATCACCAATATATCCCTTTATGTTTGTTGATATTCGCTGTATATGGATTTGAGAGCTTCATTGTTGGGTGAATAGATATTTACAATTGTTATATCCTTTTGTTGTATTGATCCTATTGCCATTATGTAATGCCCTTCTTTGTATCTTAAGTTTTTGTTTTTAAACTCTATTATGTGATAGAAGTATTTCTACCCTTACTTTGTTTCTGTTTCCATTTACATGGAATATTTTTTTCCCATCCCTTCACTTTCATTCTGTATGTGTCTTTAGGTCTGAGGTAAGTCTCTTACAGGCAGCCACTCACCACCCCCCCCCCCCCCCCCGCCACTTTGTCTTTTGATTGGAACATTTATTCTATTCACATTTAAAATAATTATTGATAAGTATGTATTTTTTCCATTTTGTTAACTGTTTCCAATTGTTTTTTTGCCTTTTTTCTCTGTTCCTTTCTTACTCTCTTGGTCTCCTCTTAGTGGTTTCATGGTTTTCTCTAGTGTTATGTTTGGGTTACATTTTTTAAATTTTTTTCTGGATCGTTTTTAGCTTTTTGGTTGTGATTACCATGAAGTTCATATATATATATATCATCCTATTTTATAGCCTTCTATTTCAGTTGGTCATTTCTTAACTTTGAATGCATTGCACAGCCACTACGTTCTATTCCCCTCCCGTACATCTGATGTCTTTGACATTGTACATCTTTTTATTTTGTTTACCCCTTAACTAATTATTCTAGATATAGTTGATTTTCTTCATTTCATATTTTAACCTTTATACTGGCTTTATAAGTGGTTGATCTATCTTTACCAAATGTTTGCCTTTACCAGTGAAATTTCTCTGTTATATATTTTCTTATGTTTAGTCATGGCCTTTTCATTTCTGCTTAAAGAAGTCCCTTTGACATTTCTTATAAAGCTGGCTTAGTAGTGATGAACTACTTTAGCTCTTGTTTGTCTGGGATACTCTATTTCTCCTTCACTTCTGAATGATAATCTTGCAAGTAGAGTACTCTTGGTTAGTTTATTTTTCCTTTTAGCATGATGAATATATCATGGTACTCCTTCTGGCCAACAAAGTTTCTCCTAAAAAATCAGGGCTGGTCTTAAGGGGGTTGCCTTATACATAGCTAATTGATAATCTCTGCTATTTTCAAGATATTCTCTTTATCTTAATTTTTAACATTCTAATTATACGGCACCTTGGTGTAGATATTTTTGTGTATATCTTGTTTGAGGCCCTCTGTTCTTCCTTGAACTGAATATGTTTTCTTCCCCAGGTTAGGAAAGCTTTCAGCTATTATTTCTTCAAATAATTCTCCCCCTTTCCTTCCCTTTTCTTTTTCTGGAAACCCTAGTATGTGAATGTTAGTATGCCCAATGTTGTCTCAGAGGTCTCCTAAACTATCGTCATTTTTTTACGTTTCTTTTTGCTCTTCAGTTTGGGTGATTTCTATTAACCTGTCTTTCAGCTTGTTGATGGCATTTTTCTATATCCTCTAATCTGTTTATTCTCTTGAGTGTATCATTCAGCTCTTATTGATATTTTCTTAGGTTTTCTGTTCGTCGAAGCTCTCACTTTGTTCATCTATTCCTCTGACTTTAGTAAGCACTTAATGACCATTACTTTGAACTCTATTGAGTAAATTGCTTATGTCCATTCCATTTAGTTCTTCTGAAGTTTGGTCTTGTTCTTCCATTTGGAACATACTCTTCTGTCTCTCCTTTTTGCCTAAGTCTCTGTGTTTGTTTCTATTAGGTAATTCAGCTATGTCTTCTAATCTTGAAGGAGTAGCCTTCACCCAGTAGTCCTGTGAAACCCAGAAGCCCAATCACCTCTGGCCACTGAATCAGGTGCATCAGGGGTATTTCTTATGTGGGCTACACTTGCTGTCCTGTGTTGGCAGGGCCGTGACTGCTGGGGGTGTGCTAATGGGCAGAGTTACTGTCCTGTGATAACTGATGACTGGGCCTGTGAGGCCCAGCCAAGGTGCAGGATTATATGGGGCTCTCAGTGGGGTGCATCCCTTGACATTAGCAGGAATAAGGGAGAATTCCTAAGTGGCATTGGGATTAGCATGTTAAAATAAGATAGAACAAATGGCTGCCACCAGTGTCTTAATCTCCAGGAAGAGGCCCAGCTGCTGTCTGGCTCTCTGGCATTTTCTTTAAGATTAGTAAGCATTTTGGGGCACTTGGGTGGCTCAGTCAGTTAACTGTGTGACTTCAGCTCAGGTCATGATCTCATCATTCGTGAGTTTGAGCCCCACATCAGGCTGCTTGGGATTTTTTCTCTCTCTCTCTCTCTCTCTCTCTCTCCCTCCCTCCCTCCCTCCCTCCCTCTCTCCCTCTCTCCCTCTCTCCCTCTCTCTCTCTCTCTCTTCCTCTCTCTCTCTCTCTCTTCCTCTCTCTCTCTCTCTCTCCCTCTCTCTCTCTCTCTCTCTTCCTCTCTCTCTCTCTCTCTTCCTCTCTCTTTGCTCCTCACCCACTCATGCTCACTTGCTCTCTCAAAATAAATAAACTATAAAAAATTTTTAAAAATGATTAGTAAGCATTTCTACTTTGCATATGATGTATGCACTTTTGATCTGGTATTTTTGTACTAGTTTCCACATTGAGCGAATCCACATGCAAGCCCTTAAAAAGAAGGTTTTTCTTTCCCTACAGTTAGTTTTCCTGAATATATTACCTGTGGTTTTCAACGCGAGGGGTTTTATAGGCTTCTCTCTCCTGTGTGGGATCTAAGGGTGCCTGATGTGGAGTTCAAATTTCTTTCTCCTCTGAGAAAATTTCCATACCTTTGAGATCCCTGCCAACTAGGAAGCTCTATGCCTGGAATGTGGTTTTTACTGAGCAGAACTGTACCTCTGTCTCTTCTCCCCATCTCCATGCTGTCCTTTGCTGTGGATACTCTGTTGATTCAATTTCTGGATCCCCTTTGGAGGGAATCATTAGATATGTACTTATCAATTTTGTTGTTTCCATGGGAGACTGTGAGCTCAGGATCTTCCTCTGCTGCCATTTTCAGCCCTCCCCATAAAATTTTATTTTTGCTATGTTATCTGGAGCTCTGACAACTGAGGAGGTTTCTGATCATTCAGGCCCCACCTGAAGCCCCATGGGCACCATTCTCCTGTCACTTTTCCCCAAGCAAAACAGGATCGAGTAGTGTTTTATTGTTAACCCAAGCTGAAGGCAGCGTCTTAGGAGATTTATAGGGCAAAGAATTGGAGAGAGGACAAAGGAGAGAGAAAACAGTTGAGCATGGAGCTCTCTGCCCTTTGCAGACAGTCTGGCCAGCAGAGACCAGTTTAATATCTTAGGAGAGCTCTCACATCTCCATCACATTGTAGATTCAGTAAGGGTTGAATTACGTTGTTCGCACCTAAAGTTAAAAAAAGGAAAGACAAAGAAAAAGAATGGATGTAACATTTTTCTAGATTTTATTATGTGCTTGATGAGGTAACAGTAAGATATCTTACTTATGGGTTGTACCAACCATTCTTTACACAATAGGGTAAAGTATCAGATATATGTAATGATGCAGTATGTTCATGTTTATCATGTATCCCTTTTTAATTAGATGTGTTTCATTTATTTTTATTTTTACAGAAAGACCCCTTCATGTATCCCTTTTGTAGAGCTAAGACACAATAGATTACAGGGTCAAAGATACGTAATACACGATCTCTACTTTCAAGGAACTCACAGCCTGAGGAAAAATCTTATCAGCCAACAAGCAATTACTGTGCCCTATGATAAGTATCATGGTGTAGAGTGGAGGGACAAGACAGGATGAAGTTTAATCTGAGATTTTGGAGGAAGGATTTACAGAGATTTTTCTGATGGACAGGAATAAGGACAATTTTGACAATGAAAATTGAATACATAAAAACATGAGGGTCTCAAGTAACATGATGGTTTATGAGAAATAAGTATGAGGCAGTTGATAGGACACTAAGCATAAGAGCACAGGCTTAGGATCCTGTGGAGATTGGGATCCTTCCATCTACTACCGACAGTGACCCTGCAACCCTGACTCTCGTTATCTAAGTTTCTGCTGCTTTTGCAGTAAAATGAGGATTATATAATAACACCCCTGTCACAGAGTTGTGAAGTTTCATATTATGTACATAAAGTGCTTAACATAGTACCTAGCAGTGATTAGCGAAGTACCAGTTAATAAATAACTTCATAGTAGTTTATTATGATTGGGCCTCAGAATTTCTAGAAATGAGTGATGGATATCAACCTGAATTTCTACATGACCAGATCAAGAGTGGACTTATGCCTTGCTAAAGAAAATCACTGTGTTCTTAAATCATACTAAAATATCTTCTGTCCTTTTATGTCCTACAATGGAATAGAATTGATTTTGAGTATTTCCCCTGATATTTTAAAGCAACAGATACCTCAAAGAAAACAAGCCTCAGAGAGAAACCTGAAAAGAATGTTTTTTACAATGTTGTAGAATGTATTTACACAAATGATTCAGATGACATGTATTTGTAAAGAAAATGTGTAGTGTAAAGAGACCTCAGGGTAAGTAAACCAGAAAATGGTAATGTAACCTTCCCCACCCCATTTACCATATGTTATTGTGTGCCTTACATAAAAATCAATAAAAAAGAACCCATGCAATTTTATAGCCTTCATGTGATAGACTACTGCAGCTGTTTTTAAAGTTCAGAGCAACACATGACCCGGAGTTTCACTTATTTAGATGTCATTTCTTTTACCATCAGAAGTAGTATACTAGCCTCTGTCATTTGAATATGCGACCCCTCTTGCTCATGTGACATGTACCTCACTTTAAAATTCCAAACACTGGACCTTTGTTAAATTTATGCGAGGGCCTCTCTTCCCTTCTACGTCCTATTGTTTTTGTTTTAATTGTATTTAAACCTTTTGTATCCCTCACCTCAGAATACATGAATACTATTAATTATCATAACTACATTTAACAAAAGCAATCTTTTTTTATACCAGAAATATATGAGAATTGTTGACTGTTGAGAGATCTCTAAATATACTAACATAGGAGAGAAATGAGTTTCTCAGTTTGCTCACTGAATGACATTGAGCAACCAATGAGAATATGTAGGATGCATTTTCTATAGCTAGAAAATTCATCAGTTAAATACTTTGAAATCTATCTCAGAACTAAGGCTTTTTGGCCACCATGATTTTATTTATAAGTCAGCAATGCTGTAGTGAAATACATAAGTAACCATTGAAAAACCAACAAAATGAACCCCACTTACGATTGAAAAATCAATAAAAGTATCAATATTTGTTGAAAGTATTAGTAATAAAGACAAGGTAGTAAGTAATAAGTCAAGGTTACCCACTTTAGACTTAATGGAATAAGCTAAACAGTAGATAGAATTTTCTTGGGGGACACATTATGGTAGTTTCATTTTGATTACTCTGACACTAAAAGGCATAACACATTTTCCTTACTAAAAGATTTCTAAATCCTTTCTTTTCAAAAGAAACAAAGAGTTCAAATTATTTAGAACATCTCTGAATGAACATTAAGGGTTTTGCAGCCACTTTTTACATGTTCCCCATTTTTAGCACACATGTCCAGATTTTTCTCTGGAAAACACCTTGCCTCTCGACTCTCAGTCCAAATGTTTTTCAAAGGAGTAAACTCTAATCTTCTATCCTAAATAACACTTTTTGCTGGTCCTTGGGATTAATTGTAGCGGGATCTGAGCTAAACAGTCAAATCAAAATAAATCTCAAAACTTTTATTATAACAAAGGAGATCTCTGGAGGACAGGGGTGCTGAATTACAGGAAGCAGAAGCTGCCAGAGGCCACTACCCATATTTGAGAGAGTAAAATACCATCAAAGAAAGAAATTGGCATTCATTTTACGTCTTTACAAAGTGCGCGATGAAAGAGTCCACGTTCACTGACAAGTCAATCATATGTCAAAAAAACTTCTCAATTTTGCAAGAAAAATTTTGTTTTTTTTAATTTTTAATTTTTTTTATGTTTTTATTTTATTTTTGAGAGAGACACAGAGTGTGAGCAGGGGAGGGGCAGAGAGAGAGGGAGACAGAATCTGAAGCAGGCTCTGAGCTGTGAGTGCAGAGACCAACGTGGGGCTTCAACTCACGGACTGTGAGATCATGACCTGAGCTGAAGTCACATGCCCAACTGACTGAGCCACCCAGGCACCCTGAAAAATTTTTAAAAATGTATGACAAGCGTAATTTATTTGTTCAGCTACGTATCATTGGTATTTAATGTATGGACTATTCACATACAGATATTTTATATCATCAAAGAAATTTCCATTGGTTAGTATGGACTTAAATAATAGAATCCCATGAAAAGCAAATCAAAATAATTGTCCCCAAAAAGGTATACTTTTTGAAGCAGGAATCAGTTGGTAATTGTAACAGAGGATAACAAAGAAAATTATAGGAAGTGGACAACAAAAATACATGAACCAGAAATGACTTTCCAAAGGAAGTGACGTCTACCTTGAAAGATAAAGTATGCAGAGTACATTTGGGGTTCTTGGGTGAGTCAGTTGTTTAAGTGTCCGACTTTGGTTCAGGTCACGATCTCACTGACCCTGAGCTCAAGCCCCGCATCGGGCTCTGTGCTGACAGCTCGGAGCTTAGAGCCTGCTTCAGATTCTGTCTCCATCTCTCTGTTCCTCCCCCGCTCACCCTTTGTCTTTCCCTCTCTCTCTCTCTCTTTCTCAAATATAAAATAAAACATAAAAAAATATATATTAAATAAAAGTATACCTAGTACTTTGGTTACCCATACAATTCTCCTTGCATACTTTGAGAGCTAATACTTTTATACCTGGCTCCATTTGGCTCATGTAATGCCTCTGACCTATAGATTTGTTTTGTCTTTTCCAGAGTATAATGGATTCCCATGGTATATAATCTTTTGTGTCTTATTTTTTCCATTAGTATAAAGGTACTCAGACATATTTATTTTGTGGACAGCAGCCGTTCACGCTTTTTGAATTCCAAGTAGTATTTCATTCTGTGGATGTTCCATAGGTTATCCTTTCACTTCTTAATGGATATTTGCATTCTTTTTAGTTTGGACTTTTATAAGTAAATGTGTGGTACACATTCATGTACAAGTGTTGTGTGGATATAAATATCTACTTAAATTTCCCGTGAATAAACATCTACTAGGGTAATTCATTTCCCTAGAATTTCTCTTCAATAAATATCTACTAGCATAATTGCTTTTGAATAAATAACTACTAGTGTAATTGAATTACACTCAAATAAATGCTCATTGTCTTTCATGGGAAAATCCGAGATGAACACTGAGGATGATATTCCTTCTAGTAAACCATGGAGCTGCCTACTTCTAATTGGTGATAGCTAGGATCTCAAGTGTAAACCTTGGTGCAACATAGTCACATTCTATTGTATGTCAACCTCAATATACTATTGGCAATAGAACCCCAGTAACCTAAAAATATATTATTATAAGAACCTGTGTTATTTTTAGTTTATTAGAATGAATAATCTTTGCTAATTGTACAATATCTTCATAAGTTTCTCTATAATTGGGAGTCTGTCCTGAATGTTGATGCATTCTTTTGCATAATTGAATCTTTTACCTTCATTAATTTAAATAAATATTTCTAATATTTTCTAGTGTTTTGAAACACTACATTTTATCTACTCATACACTACTATAAGTTTCTGATATACTCATGGACATAGATAAAAAATTGATAGAATGTGTATCCGTATATGTGAAGTAAACTAACTTCACACCTTGACAGTCTTGTGAAAATTGGGTATTACTCACATTAAAATAAACAAATTATAATCTCTACATTAACACAACTAGTTTTACATTTTGCATTTTACATTTTAGAATCTTCGGGATCCTTAGACTTCCTGAATCCTTGGTCTGAGTTTACTGGTCATATATATGCCATCTGTAATCACTACATCTTTCTTGGTTTTATGTAATGGTATACTTACATCTGTATTTATTTCAGTAAATAGAAGTTAATAGCAAATTCAGCTACATAATTCACTATGTAATGATAATGCTTTTCCCAGTTATGGAATAAGTACTCCAAAATACTTATATTAATTTTGAACTAATTAAATAAAAATTCAGTAGAAAGTACAGCCAGATCACAATCAAGTAATTTATGCACAAATAGGACAGAATTAATGTTATGCTTACCTTGACTTTAATCAAGTTTTCTATGATAACTACCAGGTAATATGAGCTAAGTAATTAGCTTTTTTCCAATATCAATGCATTATTATATATGATGTCAGAAAATACATGACAAAGAGTCTGGACAGTATTTCCTTTAATAATAGAACTAAAATTCTCTGTACTGCATCAGAGCTAAGACAAAAGTGGTTATCGAGCAGACAACAAGGATGGTAAGTCAGTGTCACATACCCAATTGTGAATGTCTTTGTCTCTTCTTAATAGCATTACTATTTATGTAGTAATGCTAATAAAAAAAAAAACTTTTAAAAATATATTTTTTAAAACCTATTAAAGTATCTTTACAAAATACATTTAGTAAGATTATTTTAATCAATAATTATTTTATTTGGCTAGGAAATATTGTACTCATAAATGAGCAATAAGAGTCACATGTATATATTAGAGCATCTAATCTGAGGATGTTCCAATATATATAATAGAATTTTGAGAATTGTAGCTAATTATTATAAAAATGGATTGTCCAATGAGACCTATCGAGGTCTTCTACTCATTCTTTGAATCCACTTTTAATTAAATCCTTGGGGCTCTAGAATTAAAAAAAAAATACTGCCTTATCAGCTACATAAACATTTCTTAGATATAGTGATCAGGAATTCTGTTTCCAGATTCCATTCACCCATTCTAATTAGCTGGGTTTTTTTTTTTTTTTTTAACGTTTATTTATTTTTGAGACAGAGAGAGACAGAGAATGAACAGGGGAGGGGCAGAGAGAGAGGGAGACACAGAATCCGAAACAGGCTCCAGGCTCTGAGCGGTCAGCCCAGAGCCCGACGCGGGGCTCGAACTCACGGACCGCGAGATCATGACCTGAGCTGAAGTCGGACGCTTAACCGACCGAGCCACCCAGGTGCCCCTCTAATTAGCTGGTTTTTAAAGAAAGAAAATCTTGTTTGCCTTGAGTAAAATCAAATAAAAAGGAATATATTTTTAAGAGTGACTTTTCTCCTAAGTAGTTAACTCTCTGATTAAAACTCTCTAAATGAAGGAAATGGGTCCTAGGAATTAATGAGAGTTCCATACAGCAAAGATTGAATTTATAAAAAAATAGAAGCAGAGCGAATCCTGGAACTATGATCACACTGCATTCCAGAGGGTGTCTATTTTTTTTTATTGTATTTATTTAATGTCTGTTTATTTTTGAGGGGGAGAGAGGGAGACAAAGAATCCACAGCAGGCTCCAGGCTCTGAGCTGTCAGCACAGAGCCCACTGTGAGGCTCGAACTCAGGAATTGTAAGATCATGACCTGAGCCAAAGTCGGACCCTTAACGTATTGAGCCACCCTGGCTCCCCCAGAGGGTGTCAAGTTAAAGATCCTTCTCTGGTAATTTCACTCTAACAGAAGTAGTGGTTAACTAAAAATCATTCTTTTGGGGGTGGCTCCTAGTAGCTGAGCGTGCTGGGTTTTGTTTTGTCTTGTTTTGTTTTGTTTGAGGTATGCCAAAATCATGTTATGTTTTAACAGTGCAGAAAAAGTTTTCAAGAGAGGAGGAGTCACCCAGACTGACACATAGTTCTAGACACTAAAGGTAAGACTGAAAGATGCTCATTTGATTTAGTGAGGTATACATTGCTAATTTCCTTGGCAACTGCAATTTCAGGGGAACCGTTGGTAGGAAGAAGCCAGATTGCCATGGGTTGAGAAGTGAGTGGGAGGTAAGAAAGAATTCATGACGAGTGTAAAAAAAAAAAAATCCTTCAAAGAGTTTTGTTATGAATCAGGATGAAAAAGAAGCTGGAGAGGGTTGGGGGACTGAAAGAGAGTTCTTTCATTATTTCTGAAATGTAAGCATGTTAAAAAGCTAATGGAATAAGCAGAAAAAAATAGGTTGAACTAGAATAATCACTGGAGCATGTTCTCTAAGGGTTGAGGAAGTCTCAGGTAGGAAAGACTTGACTTCCAGTTTTAACGAAACAAACTCAAGTGTTTTTGTGGGTACTTTTACTAATTCGGTAGGAGGATGTTGGGGGATTTTCTTCCTAACAGTTTTCCTTCTGAAGTAGGAGAGAAGTTATCTGTTGAGCATGAAGTTGGAGATGGGGTGGGCTGGCATTAGTAAAAGCTTAAAAAATTAACTTTATAAAAAAGGGGAGAAATAGGGAAGAAAGGTGACTTTATTTTATTCAGGTGGGAATCCTTGGCAGTGTGTTTATTTCGGAATCTGACTGCAAGCCCTTACAAATTTTGATATTAACACATTTAATGGATATTAAATTATTCAGGATTACTGTTCTTTTGTTAAGTATGGTTACTGTCGCACTTTCTTGAGAGAGAAAGAGAGAGAGAGAGCATGCAGGAGCGCAAGCGGGGGAAGGGCAGAGACAGAGTGCGAGAATCCCAAGCAGGCTCCACGGTATCAGCCCAGAGTTCCATGTGGGCCTCAAACCCACAAACTGTGAGATCATGACCTAAGCAGAAATGAAGAGTCAGGCACTTAAGTAACTGAGACCCCCAGGCACCCCTGCATTGTGCTTGCTCGCTTTTTTTTTTTTTTGACGTTTATTCATCTTTGATAGAGACAGAGCATGAGCAGGGAAGGAGCAGAGAGAGGGAGACACAGAATCTGAAACAGGCTTCAGGCTCTGAGCTGTCAGCACAGAGCTCTACGTGGGGCTTGAACTCACGAACTGCGAGATCATGACCTGAGCCAAAGTCCGACGTTCAACCAACTGAGCCAAGCAGGCACCCCTGTGCTTGTTTTTAAATGACTTTATCTGAGAGGTCTATGTTGATGTATTTATGAACAAAGAGATCAGATGTCTGAGGTTTATATTCAAATACGTGAGCAAAGTTAGAAGAGTGAGAAAAAAGCAAGAGTGGCAAAATTCGGGTAATAAATGTTGGTGAATAATGTGGAGCGTAATTGCAGGCATCTCTTTCAGAGTGTTTCGTTGTGAAGAGGAGTAATGGTGACAGTTGGAGAGGAAGTGGGACAGAGGGTTTTGTTTAAGTGGCACTAAAGCATGTTTGCACGCTGATGAGAGTAATCTAGCGGATAGGAAGAAATTGATGATGTTAGGAAGAGACAAATTACAGGCACAAGGTTGCTGAGGTGAGAGCGGATGGGACCTAGAACTGAAACAGGAAAGTTCAAGTTCACCTTTGATAAAAGCAGGGAGAGTGTCCAACAGAGAAGGTAGGGCGCCTCTGAGCAGATGTGCATAGTTTAACTCAGTGGGAGGAATTCACAGTTTCTAAATGACTACTTCTCATTTCACGGATCCGATTTAAGGCGAGATAATAAGTGAGGTGAAGGAAGCAGTGAGGGACTAATAACCGTTAGCAAAGAAAAGAGAGATACGAAATAGTCCTTGAAACCCAGAAAGTATTTTTCAGGCAGATCATTCTTCTAGCACATTTCAGGAAAAGATTTGTTTATAAACAAGCAAAGGTTGCGATATAGTCATAAAAGGATCGATACCATGTTTCTCAGGTGATTTTTTCTGTTGCAGTCATTTTATCTTTTGGTGGAATCGGGGTAGTGAACAATTCTCAGTTGATAGACTTTGATGAAGCTGCTTGAGGATAATGAAATGAAGAAACAAAGGTTTGGGGGGCATTCATCCAAGGGGCTCTTCTGCCTCTCCCTTCAATCCACAAAGCTCTCAGCTCTTCAGGTAGTGCGATTCCACATGGGTTTAAATAGAGAATACTACTGTAGGTTTGATGTCTTTCTTTACGTTTTTTTTTGAAGATGTATGCTTCTATGATCACCACAACAGAAGGAGAGGAGGGTGATAAAAGGGAATGCATGGATGGCACAATGAAACTTTGTTAGCAGATCTGAAGCGAGGCAGAACTTGCGACATGCCACATAGCACATACCATGTGAAATAATAATGGATTAACACGACATCCTGGTGGAAGTGAGAATGTGAAAGCCAATTAGAATTTTTTTTTCTAATGTGTCAAAATAATGCGAGTGGCTGTGCTAAATAAAATCATGCTGGTGCACTGCTGTGAAAATTGAATGATTAATAACCTTCAATATTACTCCTGCTTAGTTTAAGACCCGGCAAACTAATGATTACATATCATCCAACAATACTTTTCTATATGGATGTTACAAATTCCACTTTAATTAATCTACTTTTTGTGTGTCATATATTCCCAGATAATGCTTTTGTCCATTCTGCTATTTCATATATCATCTCGGGCCCTAGATGCTTAAAAAAAAGTAGGCTTTGATAATTTTTCTGCATCAAAGCTGTTAAATAAATTCAGCATGCCTGAAATACTCATAAAAATTTCAGTAAAAATATATAGAAATATATATATTTATTTGTTTCTACATGGAATGCTTCCTGCATAATAACTGATATAAGAAGGAATTTTCAGGAGAAAATGAAAAATGCCTTAGCCATGTCAAAATGGTAGTAGTTTATTATGGTATTTTTAATTTGAAATTTAAAAAATAAGAGTTACTTGATTTTACTGATTTTACTGTGATTTTCAGTAAAACAGTAACTTTTTTTGTGTCTGTGAACTCAATAAAAAGTGAAGAAATAAAGGATAAATACTTATCTTTGAGGTACCGCAACATTTACCTTCTTCATCTGGATACATTTAGTTTTCTTTGAGAAAATTTTCTTAACATGGCATTTAATATTTTTTACATTTTTTTTTGTATTAGAGAGTGTGCACGCTCATGCATGAGTGGGGGAGGAACAGAGAGAGAGGGAGACACAGGTCCAAAGCAGGTTCCAGGCTCTGAGCTGTTAGCACAGAGCTCAATGCAAAGCTCAAACTCACAGACCCCGAGATCATGACCTGAGCCTAAGTCAGAAGTTTAACCAACTGAGCCACTCAGGTGCCCTGATATGGCATATAGTTCAAATTAAAAAAAAAAAAATGATTAAAGTTTTATAAAATTCTATATATCATATTTCTTAAATAGAATGTGCATATACAATTTAATGTTACTTTCATCACCCCTTGCAGGAAAATAATCTGAAAAAAAACTGCAATACTGGATAAGAATTTTGCTAATGTCCCTTTCAGGAACAATCTGCAGTGTATAAACCGGCATATAGACTAATAGTCTCATTTCATAGTTACTACATGGAAAGTTGGAATCTTGACATGCCAAATAAATACTAAAAAGCAAATTGAAGATAAGAGATGGCATTTTATTTATCATTTTTAATGAAATGATGTAATAAACCATAGGTAATCCCTTACGCTTTTGAAGTTAGATGAATTAGAAAGCCCCTGAAGCCAAACCAAGTTGATTCACATCTTTGGGAGACAAGGTGGCTCTCATTTGTATCCTGACGTAAGATACTCTTCCTCCTTTCATAATTTTAGTTTACAAAATCCTTGTATCATATACCAAAAAGAGTGCAAAAAGACCCAAATACTTCAAGATCTCCTATGGTACATTCTTTGCATTTAGAAATTCTCACATAAGCTGGATCCTTCCATAAAAGCAATCACTTTAGGGCTCTGTTCCTATTAAAAATACTTAATTTTGTAAACAAATTTTGTAATCTATCAAAATTTGGAAATCAACTAACCATCTATTTCTTCATCTTTTTGCTATTCCCTTTTCTCTTAGATTGGATTATGTGATAGTATTTTAGAACACATTGGCTTTTATCATAACCATAGCAACAAAAATGGCATATAAGAAGTGACTGAATAAAATAGAGTAAATGTAGAATAGAGTTATATATGCAGTCTTATCAATTTAGTAACTTAGTCCTTTTAACAATTAATGCAAATCCATATATTTAATCTTGCAATATTGACCAGTGTTGACCAAACATTCAGAAAAAAAAGTACATGTTTACTTCTAGTCTGGCTTAATCTCCACTTAATTTGTATTTAGTGTTAATTTAGCTACTCCCACTGTCTTTCAAGGAAGCTACAAATAGGACATTTTTCTGAGTAATAACAAATTTTTTTTTCTCATTGTTATGTAATTTATGGTAACGCTTTCTCAAATTATCTTACAATGTGCTATAGCTTTAAAGTCAGAACCTATTTTGAGTCCTGTTCAAAGATTGGTTTCTGAAATAATTAAAAGTATCTTGGGGACCTGGGTGGTTCAGGTTGACTACCCAACTCTTGATTTCCACTCAGGTCATGATACCAGGATTGTGGGATCAAGCCCCACATCAGGCTCCGCACTGGCATGGAGCCTGTTTGAGATTCTCTCCCCCTCTCTCCCCCTCTTCCTCCTGCCCTCTCTCCCTCTCCCCTTCTCTCTTTGCCCCTTTGCTCCACTGGCATACTCTCTCTAAAAACAAAAATATCTTAATACACATTTTGTCTTACATGATATGCTGAAGATGATTAACTGAAGATGGGGACAATATTGAAGTAAGACTTAAGGATGTATTTAAGATTTTTGTAGTAATGTAATAGTAATGTAAATAAATAGTAATATAAAGCATTCATGTTATGTATTAATATTAGGAGACTGATCCTAATGATGTTTCATGTAATTCTACTTTAAATTCAAAAGAAAATCTGCAGATATTACAAAAGAGTCACTAAATTTCAGTGAATATGGCAAAGAAATTTTTATCTGGTAAAGGGAATAAAACGACTGAACTATGAGATGTTAAAAGGAGGTTAGGAATTAACTGTTGCCACTCAGACAAAAAATATTGTAGGCTTAGTAGCTATTTAGAGATAGAGTGAAGTCTGGGACACAGACCATGTTACCTGCTCAGTGAAAATCACCACTTTTTGTGTTTCTATCAATTATCTACTTCCGATTTTTTTTAAATTTTTTTTCAACGTTTTTTATTTACTTTTGGGACAGAGAGAGACAGAGCATGAACGGGGGAGGGGCAGAGAGAGAGGGAGACACAGAATCGGAAACAGGCTCCAGGCTCCGAGCCATCAGCCCAGAGCCTGATGCGGGGCTCGAACTCACGGACCGCGAGATCGTGACCTGGCTGAAGTCGGACGCTTAACCGACTGCGCCACCCAGGCGCCCCTACTTCCGATTTTTTTTTAAAGTATTTCTTTTTAAGTTTATCTTACTGAATGTGTAAGTGTGTAAAATCCATGGAAGAATTAAGAGGACTATGAAAAATCACCTGTGATCCCATCCTCCTGAGATAATCTTAATGGTTTGTTGTATTTCTTCCAATCTTTTTATCATGTAAGTAGATACACACCTTCTGAATAAGATTATATTAGATACAAAGTTGTATAGCTGATTTAATTTTTGTTCTTACTCATTTTTTTATTAAATAACAGTGACATACAATTTGTATTTCATGCATACAACACCATGATCGCACAGTTCTGTACGTTACTTAATCCTCAGCAAAGATAAGTGTAGTCACCATCTGTCACTGTAGGATGCTGTTACAATATTACTCTATTGCCCTTACTATATTTTTCAGCTCCATGACCCATTAATTTTATAACTGAAAGTCTGTACCTCTTAATTTCGTTTACCTAGTTCATCACTTCACTCCACCTGGCTCTCCTCTGGCTATCAGTTCTTTGTATTTAAAAGTCTGGGTAGGGTTCTTTTTTTTTTTTTTATCAGTTATTTGTCAGTTTGTTTTTTTAGATACCACATATAAGTGAAATCATAAGGTATTTATCATTTTCTGGATGACATACTTCACTTAGTACAACATCTACTAGGTCCATCCATGTTGTTGAAAATGGCGAGATCTCATTCTTTTTTATGGCTGAGTAATATTCCACATCTGGCGGGGTGGGGTGTGTGTGTGTGCACTCATGCATGTGTGTGCAGGCATCACATCTTTTTCACCCATTCACCTATCAATGGACACTTGGGTTGCTGCCATATCTTGGCTATTGTAAATTATACTGCAAGAAATATAGGGGTGCATATATCTTTTCAACTTTGTGTTTTCGTTTTCCTTGAATAAATATCCAGTAGCGGAATCACTGTATCATATGGTGTTGGTATTTTTATTTTTAATTTTTTGAGGAAATTCCATATTGTTTTTCACAGTGTACCAGTTTACATTCTTGTAACAGTGCACCAGGGATCCTTTTCTCCCCATCTTTGCCAACACTTGTTATATCTTATCTTTTTGATACTAGCCATTTTCACAGGTGTAAGGTGATACCTCATTATGGTTTGGATTTGCATTTCTCTGATTAATGATGCAGAGTATCTTCCTTGTGTCTGTTGACAATATGTCTTCCTTGGACAAATACCTATTCAGATCCTCTGCCCATTTTTAAATCAGATTGTTTTTGTGCATTTTGAGTTGTATAAATTCTTTATATACTTTGGTACCCCTTATTAGATATATATGATTTTCAGATATCTTCTCCCACTTAATAGGTTGTCTTTTAATTTTGTTGATGATTCCCTTTGCTTTTCAAAAGCTTTGGGCACCTGGGTGACTCAGTTAAGAGTCTGACTCTTGACTGTGGCTCAGGTCATGATCTCAAATTTTGTGAGATCAAGTCCTGCATTGGGCTCTGCACTGGTAGCGTGGAGCCTGCTTGGGATTTTCTCTTCCCTGTCTCTTTCTCTGGCCCTCCCCCATTTGCACATGCTCTCTCTCAAAATAAATAAATAAACTTTTAAAAACTTTTTATTTTGGTATAGTCCCAATAGTTTATTTTTGCTTTTGTTTCCCTTGCCTGAGGAGACATATCCACAAATACATTGCTAAAGTCAGTGTCTCAGAGATGATTGCCTATTTTTTCTTCTAGGAGTTTTATGGTTTCAGGTCTCACATTTAGGTCTTTACTCCATTTTATGTTTATCTTTATGCAAGATGTAAGAAAGTGATCCAGTTTCTTTCTTTCTTTCTTTTTTTTTTTTTTTTTTTTTGCATGTAGCTATCCAGATTTCCCAGCACCATTGAAGAAACTGCCTTTTCTGTATTGTATATTCTTCTCTTCTTTATCATAGATGAGCTGACCATATAATAAGGGTTTATTTCTGGGCTGGCTATCCTGTTCCATTGATCTCCATGTCTCTTTTTGTGCCAGTACCATAGTGTTTTGATCACTACAGCTTTGTAGTGTATTTTGAAATCTGGGATTGTGATACCTCCAACTTCCTTCTTCTTTCTCAAGGTTTCTGTTGCTATTTGAGGTCTTTTATGTTTCATGTAAATTTTAGGATTATTTGTTTTAGTTTTGTAAAAAAAATACTGTAGGTGTTTTGATAAGGATTGCATTGAATCTATAGATTGCTTTGGGTAATATGGATATTTTTAAAATATTCTTCCAGTCCTTGATTATGATATACCTTTCCATTTAGTTATGTCATCTTCAATTTCTTTTATCTGTGTCTTAATGTTTTTCAGAGTACTGGTCTTTCACCTCTGAGGTTAAATTTATTTCTAGATATTTTATCCTTTTTGGTTCAATTGTACATGGGATTGTTGGTTAATTTCTCTTTCTGCTACTTATATAGAAATGCAACAAATTTCTGTATACTAATTTTGTTTCATGCCACTTTACTGAATTTATTCTAATATTTTTTGGTGAATTTTTAGGGTTTCTATATATATTATCATGTCACCTGCAAAGAATGACAGTTCTACTTCTTATTTACCAATTTGTTGTCTGATTTTTGCAGTTAGGACTTCCCGTACCGTGTTGAATAAAAGTGGTGAGAGTTGTCATCCTTATTTATTTCCTGATCTTAGAGGAAAAGCTTTCAGTTTTTCAAGGTTGCATATGAGGTTTGTATATAAGACCTTTATTATGTTGAAGTATGTTGCCTTTAAACCCCCTTTATTAAGAGTGTGTATCATGAATTGACGTATTTTCTCAAATGCTTTTTTCACATCTATTGAGATAATCATATGATTTTTATCCTTTTTGTTAATGTCATGTGTCACGTTAATTGATTTGTGAATAATGAATCACTCTTGCATCACTGTAATAAATTCTACTGGATCATGCTGAATAATTCTTTTAATGTATTCTTAAATGTGATTTGCTAACATTTTGTTGAGGAATTTTGCATCTGCGTACATCAGAGATACTGGCTTGTAGTTCTCTCTTTTCTTTTTTTTTTTTCTTTTCTTTTCTTTTTTTTTTTTTTTTTTTTTTTGTTGTTGTTCTTCACTGTCTTTGTTTAGCTTTGGTATCAAGGGAAGGTTGACCTAATAGAATGCATTTGGATATTTTCCTTCCTCTTTTACTTTTTGGAATAGCTTGGGAAGAATAGGCATTAACTCTTCTTTAAAGTTTGGCAAAATTCACTGGTGAAACCATTTGGTCCTAGATTTTCTGGGGTGAGTAGTTTTTTGATTACTGATTAAATTTTGTTACCAGTAATGTCTGTTCAGACTTTGTATTTCTTACTGATTTAATATCAGAAGACTGTTTCTAGGAATTTGTCTATTTTTTCTAGGTTGTCCAGTTTGTTGCCATATACTTGTTTATGGTATTGTCTTGTAATTCCTTATATTTCTGTGGTGTCAAGTGATCTCTCTCCTCCTTGATTTGTGATTTTATTTATTTGAGCCCTCTCTCTCCTTTTCTCAATGAGTCTGGCCAAAGATTGGTCAATTTTGTTTCTCATTTCAAAAACACTGTTCTTGGTTTCATTTATCTTTTCTTTTTGTTTTTTTTTTAATCTACATTTTATATCTTTCTGCCCTTTAATATTTCCTCCCTTCTAGTAACTTTGGGCTTTGTTTGTTCGTCTAGTTTCTTTAGGTATATAGTTAGATTGAGATTTCTCTTGTTTCTTGAGGTAGGCCTATATTCCTACCTTCTATCTTAAGCTTCTATCTTAAAACTATTTTTGCTGCATCCCAATAGTTTTATTTGTTTATTTATTTATTTTTATTTATTTATTTATTTTTGAGAGTGCACTTGTGCGGGAGAGTGTGGGAGGAGCAGACAAAAAGAGAATCCCAAGCAGGCTCTGAACTGTCAGCCCAGAGCCTGAGGCAGGGCTCAATCCCATGAACTGTGCTATCACAACCTGAGCCAAAATCAAGCATTCGACATTTAACCACCTGAGTCACCCAGGCACCCCCACTGTGTTTTTTTTAATATGTCTCTTCAAATTTTTATTTCTCCTTTGATTTCTTTGTTACCCCATTGGTTGTTTAGTAGCATGTTGTTTAGCCCTCATGTGTTGGTGTTTTTTCAGGTTTTTTTTCTTGTAATTGTTTTCTAGTTTCTGTTGTGGTCAGAAAAGATGCATGATATGATTTCAGTCTTGAATTTACTTGTTTTACTTGAATTAACTTGTTTTGTAGCCAAACATGTTATCCTGAAGAGCGAATATCCATGGGCCCTTGAAAAGAATGTGTATTCTACTGTTTTTGATGGAATGTTCTATGTATATCCATTAGTTCCATCTGGTGTAATGTATTATGCAAAGCCATTGTTTCCTTGTTAGTTTTTTTTTTCCTGGATGATCAATCCATTGATGTAAATGAAATGGTATAGTCCCCTCTTATTATTGTATTATTGTCAATATTTACCTTTATGTCTTATTTGCTCTATAGGTTCTTAGGTGCTCCTGTTCTGGTAGCACAGATATTTACAAGTGTTACATACTGTTGTTGGATTGATGTCTATCTTTATCATTATCTAATGTCCTTCTTTGTCTCTTGCTATAGTCTTTGTTTCATGGTTTATTTTTTAGATGTAAGTCTTGTTACCCCTGCTTTTTGTTCTTTTTTTTTCTTTTTGACTCCACTTGCATGGAGTATCTTCTCCTATCCCTTCACTTTCAGGCTATATGTGTCTTTAGGTATGAAGTAAGTCTTTTGCAGGCATCATATAGATGAGTCTTATTTGTTTTTTTTTTTTTAATTTTTTTTTCAACGTTTATTTATTTTTGGGACAGAGAGAGACAGAGCATGAACGGGGGAGGGGCAGAGAGAGAGGGAGACACAGAACCGGAAACAGGCTCCAGGCTCTGAGCCATCAGCCCAGAGCCTGACGCGGGGCTCAAACTCACGGACCGTGAGATTGTGATCTGGCTGAAGTCGGACGCTTAACTGACTGCGCCACCTAGGCGCCCCTTATTTGTTTTTTTAATGGGGTGTTGTATTTTTTGTTTTTGCTCTTTTTTTTTTCTAATCCATTCAGTCACCTTATTGTTTTGACTGGAGAATTTAGTCCATTTATCCTTAAAGTAATTATTGATAGGTATACATTTATTTCCATTTTGTTCGTTACTTTCTGGTGTTGTTGAAGTTCTTCTTTGTTCCTTTGTTTCTGTTCTCTTCCTTAGTGGTTTGATGTCTTTCTTTCATGTAATGCCTGAATTCTTTTCTTTTTATTTTTTGTGTATCTATTACAGGTTTTTGATTTGTGGTTACCATTAGGTTCATATTTAACATCGTATGTAAATAGCATTCTGTATTAAGTTGATGATTGCTCAAGTTTGGACATATGATAAAAATATTTAATTTCCCCCTGCACATGTTATGTATACAGTGTCATGTATTTTTTTTATTTTGTATATTTCTTAGCAAATTTTATAAATATAATTGATTTTAATACTTTTTGTGTTTAATCTTCATATTGGCTTTTTATGTAATAAATCTATTACCTTTACTATATGTTTGCTTTTGCCTGTGAAATTTTTTTCCTTTCATAATCTTCTTCTGGTTATGGCTTTTTCTTTCCATTTAAAGAATTCCATTTAACCTTTCTTGTAAGGCTGTTTTGTTAGTGATAAACTCCTTTAATTTTATTTATTTTTTAACATTTATTCACCTTTGAGAGATAGAGACAGAGCACAGGTGGGGGAGGGGCAGAGAGAAAGGGAGACACAGAATCCAAAGCAGGCTCCAGGCTCTGAGCTGTCAGCACACAGCCTGATGTGGGGCTCAAACTCATGAACCGTGAGATGACAACCTGAGCTGAAGTCAGCCACTTAACAAACTGAGCCACCGAGGTTCCCCAATAAACTCCTTTAATGTTTTGGTTTCCGGGGCAACTCTTTATCCCTCTTACAATTCTACATGATAATCTTGCCAGGTAGAGTATTCTTGGTTATGGGTATTTTCTTTTCACTACTTTGAATGTATCTTGCCACTCCCTTCTGGCCTGAAAAGGTTTTGGTGGAAAGTCAGCTGATAGCCTTATTGAGTTTCCCTTGTATATAACTTTTCTCTCATTTCTGTTAATATTCTTTATTCATCACTTCTTTTTGTCTTTTCAATTACTTTGTGTCTTGGTGTGGACCTCCTTGGGTTCATCTTGTTAGAAGCTCTCTGTGCTCGTTGAACCTGGATGTGTGCTTCCTTCCCCCAAGCAGGGAAGTTTTCAGCTTGTGTTTCTTCAAATAAGTTTTCTCTCAACCTCTTTCTTCTCCTTCTGGAATCCCTATAATACAAATGTTACTACACATAATGATGTTACAGAGTTTCCTTAACCTATTCTCATTTTTTCTTTGTTTTATTTTTCATCGTGATTGCTTTCCATTACTCTCTCTTCCAGCTTGCTGATACATTTTTCTGTCTCCCCTAATCTGTTAATTTCCTCTAGTCTGTTTTTCATTTCAGCTATTTTCTACTTTCGTTCCTTTTTGTTTTGTTCATTTTCTGTGTGTTGAAGTTCTCCCTGAGTCCATCTGCTCTTGAGTCCAGTGAATACCTTGAATGACCATTACTTTGAACTCTGTATCAGGCGTATAGCTTCTCTCCACTGCATTTAGCTCTTTTACTGTGATTTTGTCCTGTTCTTTCCTTTGGGACATAATCCTTTGTCTTCTCATTTTGTCTAATTCTTTTTGTTTCTTCCTATGTATTGATTGGGTATGTCATCTGTGTCTTCTGGTCTTGAAAGTAGTGACCTTAGGTAGAAAATGTCCTTCTGTGCCCAGTAGTGTAGCCCCACCCTGGTCACCCAAACCAGGTGCTCTAGGCGTGTCCTGTATGTGGACTGCTTGCACCTTCCTTTCGTGGCCGAGCCACATTTGCCTTCAGCCCACCCGGTTGCAGTGACTTGTTTGCCTACTGTGAGTGCACTAGGCAAGGTGTGCTCCTGCACTGTTGAAGAACCTGGCTCTAGCCCCCGTAAGCTCATTGGTGAGCGGGGTCAGCATTCAGCCTGGCTCTCTGCAGTCATTCTCTTTGGCACAGCTGCGGGCACACCTAAGGGCAGGGCTGGCTCCCTATGCAGCCAGCTGAGACGCTGAGCTGCAGGTACTGTGAGCTTGCTGGGGTGCAGGTTGTCTCCTCCCACTCCCCAGGGCAGGAGTCGCTTTGGAGTGGAGCCAGTAAGCTAGGGCTGCCTGTCGTGTGGCAGGTGGGAGGTGGTTTATAGGATTGCCTGTCAGTGCAAGTAAGTTGGATGGGATAGTTCTGCAGGAGAATGCTGGGGAAGAGCACACAGCAAGGAAATGAGAATATTAGCCCTGCGTCTCAAGTCTGGCCATCTAGGCTGGGGGAGGGGTAGAAACATGGTGCTTGCCGGCACTTTCATTTCCTGAGAAATCTGAAGATCCCTGCCCCTCCAGCACACATTCTAAGATTAGTCAGTAAATCTCATTCATGTATACCCAAGGTGCTTTTCAAGTTGCTGTTTCTGTGCTATGTCTCGGTCTGAGTTATTTAGCTTGCTAGCTTTTTATGGGCAGGGACTTAGCTTCCTATCACCCTCCGGCTCTCCCAGAAATGAGTCTTATTGGTTTGCAAAGCCAGATATGGGCGCTTTGTCATCCTAGTGTGGGTCTTCTTCCCTGGGGGTGCCTGAGCTATTCTCTGGTCCCCTTGCTTCTCTGTGTTGGTGACGTCCCTCCTTTGTGTGATCAGTCATGCCAGAGATGGGGTTTCTGACCACATTTCCACCCTCCCTACCCTTGTTGACGTGACCTTTGTTCTCTGACTAGCTGTGGATGATCTATTCTGCTAGACCTCAGGTCATTTCCAGTCAGTTTATAGATGTAACTATTGTTCCGGTGTATCTGAGAAACAAGGCAAGTTAAGGCTCTCTTACTCCTCCATGTTTCTTAACTGATTACTTTTACTTACTGTTTAATTGTGTTTTATCAGGTATATCAGTTTTAAATTGCTCTGTTACAAATTAGCGATTTAAAATGCATGCATTTATTATCTCATGGTTTCCATGCATCAGGACTCAAAGTACAGTGTAATTAGGTGCTTTGCTCAGCGTCTTACAGGACTGTAGTTTGTCACATGGGCTACATTTTTATCCGGAGGCCACAGAATATTCTTCCCAAGTCACAATCCGGGAAAAATGCATTTCTGTGGAGCTGGAAACTCTTTCACTGTCAGCTAAGACTGCTTTTCCGTCCTTCAGGCCACCTGCAGTTCCTTGTGCTTTTCTTATCTTTTATTTTGCTTGCCATGTACTTTAAAAGACATGTTTATTTTGAGAGAGAGAGAGCAGGGAAAGGGGAGAGAGAGAATCCCAAGCAGGCTTCACACTCAGTGTGTGGAGCCCAACGTAGGGCTCAGTCTCATGGCTGTGAGATCATGGCCTGAGCCAAAATCAAGGCTCAGACACTTAACCCACTGAGCCACCGAGGCATCCCGCCAGATACTTTTCTACAACACAGCACTTGCTTCATATTGTATGAAAGGAGAATCTCTCACTTTGGAGAGGCCCTCTTTTCAGGGCTCTCACCTGGGTAATTCTGGCTCCTTCTAAACTCGTTCTATGAGGCCAGCATTACCTTGATTCCAAAACCGGACAGAGATCCCACTAAAAAGGGGAACTACAGGCCAATTTACCTGATCAACATGGATGCAAAAATTCTCAAGATACTAGCAAACCAGGTCCAACAATACATTAAAATAATTGTTCATCACTATCAAGTGGGATTCATTCCTGGGATGCAGGGCTGGTTCATTATTCTCAAATTAATCAACATGATACATTACATTAATGAAAGAAAGCATAAGCATATGATCCTTTCAAAAGATACAGAAAAAGCATTTGACAAATTACAGCATCCTTTCTTGATAAAAGCCTTCAAGAAAGTGGCATTGAAGGAACATACCTCAATATCATAAAGGTCATATACAGAAGACTCACAGGTAATACCCTCAGCGGGGGGAAACTGAGAACTTTCCCTTTAAGGTCAGTTACATGACAGGGATGTCCACTGTCACCACTGTTGTTCAATATAGTACTGGAATTCCTAGCCTCAGCAATCAAACCACAAAAAAAAAATGCATACAAATTGGCAAAGAAGAAGTCCAACTTTCACTCTTTGTTGAAGACATGATAGTCTATGTAGAAAACCCAAAATACTCCACCAAAAAACTGCTAGAACAGATACATGATTTCAGCAAAGTTACAGGATATAAAATCAACATACAGAAATTGTTTGCATTTCTATATACCAATAATAAAGCAGCAGAAAGAGAAATAAAGGAATTGATCCTATTTACAATTGCACCAAAAACCATGAGATCCCCAGGAATAAACCCAATGGATGAGGTAAAAGATCTGTAAGTTGAAAACTATAGAAAGCTTATGAAAGAAATGGAAGGAGACACAAAGCAATGTAAAAACATCCCATGCTCCTGGATTGGAAGAACAAATAATGTTACAATGTCGATGCTACCCAAAGTCATCTACACATTCAGTGCAATCCCTATCAAAATAATACCAGCATTCTTCACAGAGCAAGAACAAACAACCCTAAAATTTGTATGGGACCAGAAAAGACCCTGAGGAGCCAACGTAATGTTGAAAAGGAAAGCCAAAGCTGGAGGCATCACAATTCCAGACTTCAAGTTGTATTATAAAACTGTAATCATCAACACAGTATGGTACAGGCATAAAAACAAACACATAGATCAATGGAACAGAATAGAGAATCCATAAATGGACCCACAAACGTATGGCCAACTAATCTTTGACAAGGCAGGAAACAATGTCCGATGGGGGGAAAAAAGCCTCTTCAGCAAATGATGTTGGGAAAACTGGATAGCAACATTAAGAAGAATGAAACCAGACCACTTTCTTACACCATACACAAAAGTAAATACAAAACGCATGAAAGACCTGAATGTAAGACATGAAACTATCAAAATCCTACAGGAGAAAACAGGTAGCAACCTCTTTGACCTTGGTTGCAGCAACTTCTTACTAGACAAGTCAATGGAGGCAAGAGAAATAAAAGTAAAAATGAACTATTGGGATCTCATTAAGACAAAATCTTCTGCACAGTGAAGGAAACAAAACTAAAAGGCAACTGATGGAATGGGAGAAGATATTTGCAAAGGTCATATTGGATCAAGGGTTAATATCTGAAATGTAATAAGAATGTATCCAACTCAACACCCAAAAAACAAATACTCCAGTGGATAAATAAGCAGAAAACATGAACGGACACTTTGCCAAAGAAGGCATCCAGATGGCTAACAGACACATGAAAAGATGCTCAACATCACTCATCATCAGGGAAACCAAATCAAAACCATGATCAGATACCACCTCACCCCTGTCAGAATGGGTAAAATGAACAACTCAGGAAACAACAGATGGTGGTAAGGATGCAGAGAAAAGGGAGCCCTCTTACACTGTTGGTGGGAATGCAAACTGGTGTGGCCACTCTGGAAAACACTGTGGAGGTTCCTCAAAAACTTAAAAAATAGAACTACCCTATGACCCAGCCATTGCACTACTAGGTATTTATCCAAAGGATACAAAAATGCTGTTTCAAAGGGGTACATGTACCCCAATGCTACAGAGGCACTGTTACCAATAAAGTATGGAGAGAGACCAAATGTCCATCGACTAATGAATGAATAATGAAGATGTGCCATGTGTATGTAATGGAATATTACTTGGTGATCAAAAAGAATGAAATATCAAAATTGGCAACTACATGAATGGAACTAGAAGATATTATGCTAAGCGAAATAAGTCAGAGAAAGACAAATATATGACTTCACTCATATGAGGAATTTAAGAAACAAAACAGATGAACATAGAGGAAGGGAAGGAAAAATAAGATAAAAACAGGGAGGCAAACCATTTTAAATACAGAGAACAAACTATGGGTTGCTGGAGGGGAGGTAGGCTAGTGACTGGGTTAAATGTGTGATGGGCATGAAGGAGGGTGGGCAGTTGTTGGGGTGAGCACTGAGTGTTACATGTAGGTAATAAATCACTAAATTCTACTCCTCAAACCAGTGCTACACTACATTTTTATTAACTTGGATTTAAATAAATAAACTTAATAAAACCAGTAATGAAACTGATATTATGTGTCTAAAGACAATATCACCAATTTATTTTGTTGAATCATATGCAATTTCATTTTTGTAGGTTAAAAGTAACCAAATAACAGCATCTGTATGATTCAAACTAGTTTTTTGTATGTGAGATATTCTTCAAAACAGCTCACCCAAACTCATCCAAAATGTTTAGGTTATGAAAGACAAAAAAGAGTTGGAAAATTATTATTGATTAGAGTGAACAAAAGTGATATAACAAATCATTGAAATGTGAAATCTTTCATTTGATTCTGGATTTTTTAAAAAAACCTAATTAGTAAATTGGAAAAAAGGAGATAATATGAAGTAAACAAATTATATCGAGATTAAATTTCTTGAATCAAGTAATTACAACTGTGGTAATAAAAGGGAACAACTCAATTCTTATCAGACTTTTGCCAAGTACCAAGACATGATCTGTATTGTCATGATTTCTGAGCATTATTTTCACTATATAACTATGTGTGAGAGAGAGAGAGACTGTGTATTAAAAAAAACAGCAGACATGTGGCATTGACTTAGGATTGAGTGGTAGACATTGGAAGAACCTCAAGGAGACTTAATAAGGGTTTGAAAATACTAGTTCAAGATGGAGAGAAAAGATCCTTGTTGGAAAGCAAAGTTTGGTAACACTGGCCACTGCAATAAAAAAACAAACAAAAAACATACCCAATGAGTTTGTCTTCTGGCTGGGAAGATTTCTAGGAAGAAGATAGAAGGTACCAACTGGTTTCTTTTATCTTCTTGTTCTAGAATGAATAGTGTGTCCCCAAAAAGATATTTTAAAACACTAACTCCCACTCTCTGTTACTTGCAAGTAGTGTTTGCAAATGTGTTGAGATGAGGTTATTAGGTTGGATCCTAATCCATGTGATTGGTGTCCTTGGAAGGAGAAAAGACATAAACACTCAGACACCCAAGAAAGTGCCATGTTACAATCGAGGCAAAGATTGGAGTGATGTGTCTACAGACCAAGGAACACCAGGAATTTCTGGGAACTCCAGTAGCAAAGAGAAAAGAATGGAACACAATATACCCTGGAATAATCAGAAAGAGCAGAGCCCTACCAACATTTGATTTTGAACCTGTAGCCTCCAGAAATGTGAGGGAATAAATTTCTGTTGTTTTAAGTCATCCAGTTGGTAGCAATTTGCTATGGCAGTTCTAGCAAACTAGAATATATTATGTATAATATATATATTATTATATATGATAAATATATATAGAGAGAGGGCCTGGGTTGTGTATTTTTGATAAATTATAAAATAAAGGAGCTAGGGCTTTGTAGATTTAAAAATAAAATGGTTTCATATTACCAGCCCTCCCCACCCCCCCCCAAAAAATACAAAATAAGTAATAATTTCAGGGCAAAGACCAATCCTGCATGTGCCTGTAGGACTTTTTGTTTCTGCAGTGAGAAGGATCTAATTGAGCATTTCAGTTCAGCAAATAACTTTCTAAGGATCTGAAGAAGCTGCCTTGTAGTCCCTTTCCAAGACTGCTAGGAGCCTCAGGGGCACTGTCTCATAAAAGCTTCACACAAGGTACAAATAGAGAAAGGCCTGTCTGAAGAGATAGCGGGTGTGACTTTTAGAGAATGGAGTGAATCCCATAATGATTCACAGGAAACAAAGACAGTAGAAAGTGAAAAGGGGCCTGTGGTCCCTGAATCTTCCAAAGGCAGGTATAAACCCCAGAAATCCCTTCAGCTGCAAATACAGACTGTTTTGTTTATTGTATTTGTTTTATTTTAGAGAGAAAGAGTGTGAGTGGGGGGAGATGGGAAGGGGGAGAGAGAGAATCTTAAGCAAGGATCCACAGCCTGTGTGGAGCATGACACAAGGCTCCATCTCACAGCCCTGAGATCATGACCTGAGCCGAAATCAAAAGTTGTACACTCAACCAGCGTAGCCACCGAGGTGTCCAGACAGGCTGGTATTTTTGTTGGTTTTGGTTTTGGTTTTGGTTTTACCAACATGGCAGGATAACTCAGCCAGTTGAACCCATGGCTAGATTCAGGAATTTCAAAGAATCATTACCAGGGAAGTGAACGAGACCCTCATCAGTTAAGGCAAGTGCTCAGCTACATTTCAGAATTGCTTGGAACAGTTACTACTATGATTTGTTTCCCATTCTTGTCTCTCTTTCAATGGGAATGTCTATTGGGATTATTGTATCTTGGCTTCACTCTTTTATGCTTGGCCTGTGGACATCACATTACTTGACTGTTTATAGGCCTTCAGGTTGAAAGCCACCATATGCAACGAATGTCACCCCAGTAGCTTCACCTGTATCTGGATTTAGATGATAAGGTTCTAGAATGATGCTGTAATTGGAGACTGAGTTCGTGCGAAGGGGGAAGAGACTATATATTTTGTATATGAGAGGGATGGATAGAAGATGGACTCTGTCAGACTAAGCATGGCCACAAATGTTTTTGGTGTTCATTTCAGTAAAATGTGTGGTTCATGTACCCCGCCCCTGAATCTGAGCAGACTTATTACTGCTCTGGCCAATAGACTATGGCAGAAGTGGTGCTGTGCTAACATCTGTGTTCAAGCATTAAGAGATGGAAGAGTCTACTTCCTATGGATACTCATTATGCTATACAAAGCCTAAGCTCCATAGAGAGGTGTTGTTAAATGTAGTTTTTATTGTTGAGCTGCGGTGAGGCCAACAGATCAGAAAACAACTTTCATTGTAAAGAGTTTGTTATTCATAATTCCAAAGAGAAGGGGATGCACCACACCACACAAGCCTACTCAGAGAACCCCCTGGGTGGTTCAGGAAGCGGAAGGAGTGAGGGGACAGTACAGAGAAGCAGTCTCTATTGTGGTCTCCATAGAAAAGGCAAGGCCAAGTAAGCAGTTTTGGGACTGCCTAGTTTCAATAATTTCAGCAAGCTCTGGGACCTAGGATCTGTCTTTACTGATCTGGTACCTGGGGCTGTGATGATTTGGCCAGAGGAATATTGCTGACTAGAGTGTAAAAGCCAGAGAGAGGAGGTAGTAAAAGAATATGAACTTTTGATTGGTTAGTTTACATGCACAAAAGCATGCTTCCCTGACAAGCCATTTGTTATCTCTAAGAATTGGCTAGCTCTGGGGGTGGCAGTTACTCCCTAGTCTATAAGGGCTCACATGCCAGAAACAGAAAATTTTAAAATGCAGTTAACCACAGGGGTCACTGGCCAAAGGATGATAGCCACATGAGTGGGTCCTAGAGAATGTTGAGTTCACTGAAACCTTCACCTGACTTGTGCCACAATGTAGTATACATCATAGGTAAGACCCCAAGCAAAACTACTACTCCGTGGACCCCAGTCAACCTATAGAACCATGAAAGATAATCAATTGTCCTTTAAGCTACTAAGATTTGGGGTGCACAAATCGTAGCAAAAGATAAGTAAAACAATCTGTATCTGTGGATGTATGTGTGTCTACACACACACACACACACACACACACACACGGGAAGAAGAGAGCAAATGAGAAAACTATTAAAAATTGGTCAATAATGTGGGTAAAATATTTATGGGTGTTCTCTATAAATTTTTTTCAATATTTCTCTGAATTTGAAATGTTTAAATTAAAATTTTGAGAAAAAACAAATACAGAAAAACTATCTTGTGTGGAATATGGATATGAATTCAAATTGTATTATGAAGGCCAGAAGAAAGAACTAATAAGGCTTTTTGTTAGGTTGACGATTACATGAGGAGAAAAGTATCCCCATTGTGCCTACAGCCTGCATAATTAGAGGCCTAACTTATCACTAAAGTACAAGAAGAGAGAAAAGAAGCCCTGTAAATAAAAGAAATGTGAAAATATGGCCAGTTCTAAAAATACTTTCGCATTAGGTAACTTCCAGAGATCTGGGAATTATTGTTACCTCCCGGCAAATCTTTGAGGAAGAAAAAAAGGAGTGTTTCTACATTCTGATAATTGCAAAATAAAGATGCCTCTAGGTTTAAAAAAAATTCTTTATTGGCTTATATAAATGAGAAGTCTAGAGGTGAGTGAGGCTTCATAGGGCGCTGAGCATAATTTTTCAAATGTATTAACAGGGATAAGTTTTTTACTGTTGCTTCTCTCTTTCTCTGTGCCATCTTTATCCTAAAATTGATTCCAACATGACACCCAGTGTATCCAAAGGCTGTCTGCATTCTCATTCCTTCAGGAAAGAGCAAGTGTCTTTAAAAATCTGAAATTCACTGAGAACAAATGCTCACTACGCTTACAAGGCCCCAGGCCATTGTTACCTCCAGAAGATGGAATGTGATGATCAGCCCTGCCTTGGTTATATGGTTTGCTCCATAAGTCAGGAGTGATATGAGCATATCTGATACTACCTACAGGGAACACAGATGTGCTGAGAATTTAAAAAGTGAAAAGAGATGCTCCATAGTGGACAAACCAGTAACCACTGCAGTGTATATTTTCTCTCCACTTCTCATAAATTTCTTTTTGTATATTGCCTCATTTTTTTTTCTTACGTTGCAAAGTGACCACTCACTACCATTTCTGAGGATAGCATACTTTTAAGAGGATAGCCAGGCATAGCCAGGCTTACATTGGAAGCTGCTTGTTCCAAGGCAAATTTGTAGGAAAGGGCTACTGCCTGACTTGGTCTGAGTCCTATAACCAAATAATTGTAGCCATGACGTTGAGTCCGTTCCAATAAGAAGGATCACCATTTAACTTGTGGTTTGTGGATGTCACTACAAAACGAGGTTTGGGAGAGGACTGTGTAGTCAACTACAAATTGTCTACCCCAAGTTTCATCAGAGAGGAGGTGTTGGCTATTGGCTTCAGATACTGTGATAGGCTCCATCGTGGTTTCCAGTGATCCCTCATCCCTGGTATTGACACTTCTCTGCTCCATGTAAGTAGCGGGTAGGTGATGGAATAACATCTAAATCTAGGGAATAGAAGACATCGGAGCTCCAGTCCCGCTCTCTCGGATTGCTCACAGTAGGGGAAGCCAGGAAACATGTCAGGAGGACACTGAAGCAGCCCCAAAGACAGGCTTTGGAGCTGGAGAAAAATAGGCCTTTGTCCTACTGGCAACCTCATCTTGTTAGCCGTGAGGTTTCGCAACACTGGAAACAAGACGTTTTGCCCTTTGGAAGCCTTCACATGAATGCAGCTTCCACCAACAACTTGACTACAGTATCATGAAAGACTCTGAGACAGAACTGTCTAGGCCTTTCTGAATTCCTGAGTCACAGAAATGGAGAGAGGGATGAGCTGATTGTCTCCATAAGCCGCTAAATTTTGAGGTGTTTGTTATGCACGAATACATGACTGATAGAGGCTTATATTCCCTATTTTGTTAAAAAATCACCTTAGTGCTAGTTGTGTGTTTATGTGTATATTTTGTCCTGATTTAGGTTTATTAAGTATTATACTTTAATAAGTGTTCTTTTAGCATCAAAGGAAGCTACTCACTATTTTAGATAAATACTGATAAATACAGATGTGTCTTCTACTTTTAATAATTAGCTAAGATATATATAGTGTGTAGTGTATATATATATATAGTATATAATATCAAATATATATAGTATATAGTATGTATATGTCAATTATTTCTTGCAACAGTGTGGAGTAGATTATTAAGGAAAACACTGAGGCTTAAAGAGGTTAGGTAACCCATCCAAGTTCACCCAAGGATTCAAGGCCACATTATTTTCCCTGAGTGCCCATTCATTTAATCATTATATTTTATATTGAACTTCTATTCCTTTTTTTTTTTTTTTTTTTTTTTTTTTTTTTAAATTTTTTTTTTTTTTTCAACGTTTATTTATTTTTGGGACAGAGAGAGACAGAGCATGAACGGGGGAGGGGCAGAGAGAGAGGGAGACACAGAATCGGAAACAGGCTCCAGGCTCTGAGCCATCAGCCCAGAGCCTGATGCGGGGCTCGAACTCCCGGACCGCGAGATCGTGACCTGGCTGAAGTCGGACGCTTAACCGACTGCGCCACCCAGGCGCCCCTGAACTTCTATTCCTACTCTTAACCCTAATGCTCATGATTTACTATGGAATTTAGAATGGTCGTATTTGATTTAGGATTTTGTATTACATTCACAGAAATGATTGCTCTCTATCTCATATATACCGTATTTTGGCATTTGGGTGTCAGAATGATGATAGCTTCATAAACCAAATTGAAATGTTATTCCTCGGTCTATATTCTGCACTAGTTAATAGTGTGAAGATCATATATTCCCATAAAATATGAAATAATACATTTTGAAAGTGTGGGATCACATTACCTGGTTTCAGAATAATTTGAGAATATTTTTGAGTCAAGACATTTTTGTTTTTAATTTGTTTTTGTTTTGGAATAATCACAAATTTACAGAACAGTAAGATTTTTAAATGAATGATTTGAAACTTAGTTTCCCAAACTGATAGCCTACCACTCTCAAATAACATATTATGTAATTCCCATAAACAGGGACTTTCCCCTCTGTATAACAATAATATAGTTATAAAGGTCAGGGAAATAATACTGATACATTTTTCCATCTAATTGTCAGATCCCAGTACAATTTTACTCCTTGTTAAAAAAAAATGTCTTTTCTGCAAAATGATTCAGTTTATAATTACTGGCTGTTCTTCGCTTTCATATGTCTTTAGTCTTCTCAGTCTGGAAGAGTTCCTCTGTGCTTGATTTTGGTGACCTTGACATTGCTATTGTTTATAATTATTTTGTAGAATGCTTCTCCATTTGGATTTTTCTGGTTTTCCTTCATGATGAGATTCAGAGTTTGTCTTTGGAAGGAATGTGATGGAAGTGGCTGCATTGTCCTCTTTGCATCCTCAGGTGACACACGATTTCATCTTTTCCCTTCGCTCTTGGCGGTTCGCTTGGTTAAGATGGTGTCTCTTGGGATTGCCTACTGTAAGGTTCCTATTTTCTTTTTGAAATTAGTATCTACTTTGTGTGGAGATAGTGACGCCATTTAATATTCTTCTTCATCATATTTTCAATTTATTAATTGTATTCGTTTAAATTGGTATAGATTCATGATTTCTCCTTTTATTCAGTGGGCTATAATCCATCACTCTCATTATTGGCTTTTTTACATTGTTTCTCATGTGACCAATGGGAGCCCTTTCTCATGTCCCATCATTGTATGAGCATTGCCTTTTCTCTGGCACAAAGTGTTCCAGATTCATCTTAAAATTTCCTTGCTGCAAGTATGATGTTACCATTTCTTCTAAGAGCCCTGCTTGCTTTTAGTAGAAATGGTTTTGAGAAGCCAAGATCTGGGCTATATGTTGACTTAGGTTATTGAGGTGTCATTGATGGCAGACAGTGAACAGAGCTTGAGAATATATGTGTGTATATATGCACATATATGCACATGTGTGGACACACACATACATACACACTGTACTTACTGCTTTATCTGTTTATACACCAGCAACTCTGAGTTCACACAAATACATCCAGTTTCAATTCAACACCACAGAGTTCATTTGTAGTTTTCTCCCTTCCCTATTACCAGTTTCCTTCTATAATACTGAGGAATCTGGCTCCCACAAGGCTTAATATATTAATTTATTTGATCCACACCTTGTTTATAATCATTCTCAAATTTTCACTGTCAGTCCTTTTTCACATAGATGCATTCTGGTCCCTTCTCGTATCTAACTCTCCACAGTGGCCTTCTTTTCACTAGAATGAATGCCCCTCTCAACCCATTTGAGCCCAGTATATAATTCTCTTCCTCCCACACTTTGATCTCTGACATGCTATTTTATATTAGGCCACCATCCCGATGTGGATGCTGTCTTCATTTTGCCCAGGTACTAATGATCCATTTCAGGCCAAAGTCCCATGAAGGACTATCCTTTTGTTTCCATTCTGACTTCCCACAATGGACCACTCCTATAACTACTTGGGTTGACGTCCTACTTTGGGCAACTCCCTTCCCACCCCACTGTGGACACCTACTTTTCTATTCCCCACCTAATGCCTTAGGAGCAAAATTATTTGGGAAGAGAAGGGAATGAAAAAGAAAGGAAAAGAGTGGATAGTTTTTCTTTTTCTTTCTTTCTTTTTTTTGTAACTGCTTTCAGTTTCCTCTGCTATTAGTCTTTTATCCAATGTTTTAATTTTTGAGCTTATTTAAATGTATGTTTTTGCATCTAGATTTAGTCATTTGGAAAAAATTTAAAGCACAGAATAAAAAGGACAAAGTTTTTAATCGTATAATCCATCAGTTTCACAGTTCTGCACATCCTGTGAGAGAGGCATTAACCGGCAATCCTTCAAGATATTTCTGAATGCATTGTGAGATTTTTTTCCCTGGATTATCTTTTCAGGAATATTTAAAAAGCAAGCAGCCCTGGAAGATATAAACTTTGTCTCATAACAGTGCAGAGGACAGATTATTTTGCTACCTACCATAATAAAGATGTCTCCCCCTGCAGCAAAGTTCCCGAAGGTTTGCTTATAGCCTAGTATAAAAGACTGGAGTCTTCTCTTGTGTGACACAACCCACTGTGTGGTAGGACTCTTATCCTAATACCTTGTGGGAGTTGGAACGTGAAGAACTGGCACAATAAAGTGATGTTACTCTAGTTTCTGAAGTTGCCTTGAGTCATGACACATCCTATGCCTCGACCTCGGGAGTCTTGTGTCTTCTGCCAGCACCCAAGACACTGTGGAAGAATAATTTGTTAGCTTGCAAGGAAGGCAAAATATCACAGGGTTTACAGTTATTACCAGAAATGTATTTAGTTGCAAATAACAGAAAATCCAAATGCCACTGGCTTGAATAGAGATTTATTTATTTATTTATTTATTTATAAATGTTTTATTTATTTTTTTGAGAGAGCACACAAGCAGAGGAGGGGCTGAGAGAGAGAAGGACAGAGGATACAAAGCAGGCTCTGAGCTGAAAGTCTGACAGGGGCGAGCCCCATGTGAGGCTCGCAAACTCATGAACAGCGAGATCATGACATAAGCCTAAGTCAGATGCTCAACTGACCGAACCACCCAGGCACCCCCCGAGTTTTTCTTTTAAAAGAAAGAAAGGGAAGGACTAAGGGAGGGAAGGCAGAAAAGAAGGAAAGACATCTTGAGGTAAGTGGTCCATTAATGGTACAGTTGCTAATGCATGCCATCATGGACCCGGACTCTGTTTGTATGAATGGTCATCTTTATCAAGCATGTTTTCTTCTCATAATACAGGCATTATGTCCATTTACCAGGCAGGAAAATGAATGAAACAGGAAAAAAAAAGCAATGGATAACACTATTAATTTTTCCAGGAAAAATATTTTTCCTGGGAGCCCTAGTCACTGGACTTCCACTTACCTACCGTTTCTTGTCCATATTTATGTCCACATGGACTGCCCTAGTGCCTAAGGGCAAAAGTTGGAGGTCAGTCATAAGTGGTATCTGCCACAAGTATCATCTTATAATACTTAGTCTTTTTTGGATATGTTACATGGCTTCTTATTTCTCATTTTGTGAATTTGTTTCTTCTGATTGATCTTGAATAGAACTGCTATCTGTCTTCATTATTTTTAACTTTTGTTTGGAAAAAAAAAGTCAGTCTAGGGGACTTATTCTACCTATGATAAAGAAACAGGAACGGGATTTACTCTCTCACCTGAAACAATTAAAAATCAATGCAAAATATATTCATGATTTTCAGACTTATGACCAGGCCACACAAGAAGGTGCTACCCTAAAGAGGAGTTGTCATGTAGTCGGGTAGTCGCTAAGGAGCAGCATGGGGGCACCTGCGAGGTTGATTTGCCACAATTTCATAGATTGGGTCAGCAAGGAGACTGCCTGAATGGATTTGGACAGTTGAGTACTTGTAGCAGAGATAGTAACAGTGTGGAGTGGATTTTCCCAATCTCAAGTCCCATTATGAGGATCAAAAGTTAACTCTACATACACTGGGAGTATCTTACAGGAGAAATACCCTGAACTTAGAAGAATCCCCAATCTTACTAGGAAAATCTAGCAAGCCTGGCCAACCTTTGCTCTGGAGGAAGACCTTACATTTCTTACCCTGGTCAGAAATCTCCCCTCTGCTCTAGAGGGAGAACTATCTCTGTTTTCTAACGCTGTTTGCTGTGCAAACATTTTTGAAAAGCTATTCCAGGACAAAATCTGCCACAAAACACGTCAAGATGCCATGAAAATTGTCTCTCAAGAGGGAAGACAAACAAGGTGAACCCTACAGTTACCCCACCTGATGGCCTGAAGAGTGTTGCTAGGGTGAAGTGCAGGGAAGGCAACAGAGAAAATGTGGTCATTTCCCTGCCTTGAGGAATGTTCTATCCAATGTTAGTTAGAAGCAGTGAGTGCAAACACCTTTGCCTTGTTCTTGATCACAGGAGTCTTACTTGTGGTAGCTCAAAACTGGAAACAACCCAAATGTTCAACCACAGATATATAGATGAACAAATTATAGTATAGACGTAAAATAGAGTAACAGCCAACAATAAAAAGGATCAAATCAATAGACACAAAAAGAAAAAAATTGAACTGATTATGCTAAGTGAAAGTAGACATAAAAAAGCTCATTCTGTGGGGGCACCTGGGTGGCTCAGTCAGTTGAGCGTCTTAATTTGGCTCAGGTCATGATCTCATGGTTTGTGAGTTCAAGCTCTGCGTTGGCCTCTGTGCTGATGGCTCAGAGCCTGGAGCCTGCTTCAGGTTCTATGTCTCCCTCTCTCTCTCTGCTCCTCTGCCGCTCATGCTCTCTCTGTCTCAAAAATAAACATTTAAAAAAAAAGTCGTGCTGTATAATATTCTAGAAATTGATAATCTATAGTATCAGAAAACAGATCTGTAGTTGTTTGGGTTGATACCAGAGATAAATTCCAAAATACCATGAAGAGAACTCTGGGGGTGGCAAATATTTATTACCTAGATTATGGTGATTGTTTCATGCATATACACAAATGTCACAAGATCAATTTGTACATTTAAATATGTGCAATTTGGGGTGCCTGAGTGGCTCAGTCGGATAAGCCTCTGACTTTGGCTTGGATCATGATCTCACATTTGGTGGGTTCAAGCCCTACATTGGGCTCTCTGCTGTCAGCACAGAGCCCACCTTGGATCCTCTGTCTCCCTTTCTCTGCCTCTTCCCCGCTCACACACTGTCTCTCAAAAATAAAAATAAAAACATAAAAAATAAATAAAAAACAAATTTTAAAAATATGTGCAATTTATAGTATGTAAATTATACCTTTAATAAAACTGTGAAAGTGGAAGAAAATACTCTAGAGATAGTAGACTCATTTTTAAAATTTTGTATTACAACTCATTTGCTGTTTTTCCTTATTTTTGTTATTTCAGACTTCTTGAGGTGAGTGCTTCCTACACTTTTTAAACTCACCTAATGAGTCGTGACAATACTTCATAAAATGAATTTGCTTATAAGTATAGCTTTGATAATCTAATCTGTAATCTTAGTTTTGAATTTTGCCTTGACCTTGTAGCTATTTAGAAAAGTTATTTAATAATTTAGAGGGTGGAACTTTTAGTAACACTAAATTGTATTGCATTTTTTGGATAGATAATCTTAACCTACAATCTCATATGTTTGTTGTTTGTTAATCTGTTCAGAATTGTGTTTGTTCCCACTCATTCTGCATCCATATCACCTCTATTAGGCCAGTGCACCCACATCCCAGTTGCTGTAAATTTCGGCAATTAAGAGCCCCAGTTGTTTTTTTCTTAAGAGAATTGTCCTCAGCCAACAGGGGCCACCTCATCCAGGAGTTAGATCCCTCCCCTCCAGGGTAGCACACAGTCACTCAATGATCCAGAGAGAGGTACCAAGTCCAGCCCCTTATCCCACAGTGAAAGGAATTACACATGCAGTTGTGCTCTGGAGGTTCCTTTCTCTATCATGCTGAAGTCTTGAATTTACAGAGACCAGATTCTTGCTCAGCTCCTTCCCCATTCTTGTCCTGCTCTTCTCCCTTCCTTGGTTGGGATTTTTTCCTCCTGAAAAGCATGCCCTTGCTAAGTCACAGGCATCCAGATTTCTGTGTCATGCTCTGCTTCTGCGGTTCCCAAACCTAGGATATCTTTTTATGAACGATTTTTAAAAAGTACTTCATAGATGCTTTAACAGGAATGTGTACATGGGATCTATGTTTATACATGTGTTTCTATATATTATACATACGTATTACATTGATCACACATGGATCTAGTAACAGAGGTTACTTTGCCCAACGTATGACTGTTTCCATTTCTTTCCTCCATACTGCTTCGGTAGGTTCCTATGTGTATTACCATAGGTGAAAAAGATGGACACATTTAGACTTAAGAGCCAGAATCATTTTTATGCTTTTCCAAATAGCCGTTGAAACTCATGGTAGAGGAAATCATTTTAATGGCAAAGGTGTTAACTTGCAATAGCCACACCCCATTCTTCTTTGTCTCAGTGAATTCCAGCACTATTTACTAAATTTTTTAAATGGAAATCTTGGAGCCACACTTGACCTTGCTTTTCCTTTCACATCGAACCATCCAATCTTGAAGCACATCCCGTCAGCCTTACTTTCAAAATATAACCTAAATGTAGCATTTTCTCAATACCTCCACAACCATGCCTATCTCTCCCTTGAATTACTGCTCTCATCTCCTAAATTACTTCATACTCTTACTCTTGCCTCCACTCTGATCATCTCTCGTAATACCCAGACCAACCCTTTTTTTTTTTTTTAATTTTTTTTTTTCAACGTTTATTTATTTATTTTTGGGACAGAGAGAGACAGAGCATGAACGGGGGAGGGGCAGAGAGAGAGGGAGACACAGAATCGGAAACAGGCTCCAGGCTCTGAGCCATCAGCCCAGAGCCTGACGCGGGGCTCGAACTCCCGAACCGCGAGATCGTGACCTGGCTGAAGTCGGACACTTAACCGACTGCGCCACCCAGGCGCCCCTGGACCAACCCTTTTAAGATGTAAATAAGATCCAGTATCTGGAACTCTCCATGGACTTCTTATCCCACTTAGAAGAGAATACCAACTCTACATGATCTGGCACCCAACTTTTTCTACAACCTTTTGTCTTTTTGCCCTTTATCTTATTCACTGGACTTGAGCAACACTTGTGTCCTTGATACTAATGCATGGTCCTGCATCAGGATCTTTACACTTTCTGTAACAACTTTTCCCCTATAGATTCTAGGTGACTCTTTGCCTGCTTAACTCCAGTCTTTGCTTAAATCTTACTTCCTCAAGGAAGTCTTTCTTGACCATCATTTTTAAAAGTATATTCTTCATCACTTTCTGTTTTCTGACAGTGTTTTAGTTTTCTGCAAGGTAACTTTAACTCTGTTATATTATCTTTGAATTGTTTATCATCTGTCTCCTCCGCTTAATGAAGGCTTAGAAAAGATACATCTGTTTTGTTCACTGTGGTTTCTTCTGTATATCTAACAGTGCTTGACACGTAAGAGCTCATTGTTAAATAACTGAATGAATAAAGGAAGGGATAAATGAATGACTCAGTCTAATGCCACATTCTGGTTACTTTTATATTTGGATTATGAATATTTTGAACAGTTTTATTTTTCTTGGATTCTCTGGCATTTTTTTTTTTTTTTTGAAAAGCAACACTTGCTTTTCTTGAAGTCCACAGATTTTTGGCTCTAAATTGGATTTATGTCTCTATATTTAGACCACACGTTCTTGTACAGATAATTGACCCTTGAGTTTTGAAGGACCAATTTTTATTCCCTTGGGGGGAATGAGAATTCTGAGCATGGACTTGACCCTCCTCTTTCTTACACATTGAACATGCAATCTTCCATCAAATACTATAAGCCCTACCTTCAAAATGAAACCAAATGGAGTGCCTGGGTGGCTCAGTTGGTTAACCATCTGACTTTGGCTCAGGTCATGATCTCACGGTTTGTGAGTTCGAGCCCCACATCGGGCTCTGGGCTGACAGCTTGGAGCCTGGAGACTGCTTGGGATTCTGTGCCTCCCTCTCTCTCTGCCTCTCCCCTGTTCAAGCTTTCTCACTCTCTCTAAAAATAAACATTTAAAAAAAAATGAAAACGCAATATTTTCTCACTTGTTCCACTACCACCCTTATCTCTTACCTTGATTACTGCTATTACCTTTTTATATCTTTAATTTATTCTAAATCTGTAGGCATATTGTCTCAGTATTGAAATTTTTCTCTCCTCTGAAGGTCACTTCCAGGAGCCATCATTTCATCCTTCTCACATGGGACAGATTTCTGCTATATGGCTGTTACCAGGGGACTTGCCTTTATTTCTTTTATGGCTTAAATTCATTCTTTTCTGGATTCAGTGATGTAGTCATTCTTAGGCCATTATTTTGCCAAAGTACATCCTCAAATCTCTCTCACTCTTGCTCTCACCCCTCATGAATGTGCGCTCACCCTCTCAATTTCAAATATCTTACCTTTATCCTTCGGCTTTTGTTGATTCCTCCACATCATCCCTCCATGGGAGTGTTCGATGTGAACATGCGTTTGTCCCAGTGGTATGTTGTTTTTTTTCTTTGACAATTCCTGCTATTCCTACTCCTTCCTTTAGTCTCTATCTGAACTCCATTTAGTCAGATATTGGGACCTTTAAATGAATCACTTCTCTCTTAGATTTTTCTTCTACTTTTCTTTTTTTCTTAAATAATAAATGTTGGTATATTTTGAGAGAGTGCACGCATGAGCAGGGGAGGGGCAGAGAGAGAGGGAGGGAGACAATCCCAAGCAGGCTGCTCGCTGTTAGCACAGAGTCCGGTGTGGGGCTCAGTCCCACAAAACCATGGCCTGAGCCGAAACTGAGTCAGACGCTCAACCTACCGAGGCACCTACGTACTCCACTTCTACATTTGCTTGTTCTACTTTCTTTTGGTCTATGTTCTTAGAGATCTTCTTTATTTTTAAAGTTACTGTGTATCTGTGTTTCTCAATTGTGCATTTTCTCTCCAGTAGTTGTTTTGGTTTCTTTTTTTTTTTTTTCCATTGCTACTTCTGCTTTAACCAATAACTACTTTCCATGCATATACTTTGTTAGTGAATGCATTCCAGGAAAACAACGATTTTTTTTTCTTATTTTATCTACTTAAAATTACCTTAGATTCCTCTTAAAAGTTTTTATTTTTTATTTTTGTCTCGTACTTTCATATATCTTAATTATCAGTTCATAATGATAATATGAGTAACATCTTGATAATTGGTTCATAAGCAATGGGAAAGAGGGCTATTTATCTAATGCATAGATTATGCTTACTGACTCTCTTGAAGATGAATCAAGTACCTGACTTTTATGCTGAGTTTGACTTAAATTCCAAAATTTATGCTGGGATGCCAACACCCATTCTCACTCTTTTCCCTCATACCAGAATTCCATTGAGTTGTTTCAAAAACTATACTCTGGTGGAGGTTTTACTGGGTACATGCCAGCAGCAAGCTGTTCTCTTTGTGGAGGTTTGGGGATAGGGTGTCACATACCTAGTGCTCAGTAATACATATTTCCATGTTCAAATCTGGTCTCCCTCCTCTTCATTTCCTCTGTCAGAATTGTGTAATAGATTCCCACAGCCTGCCCTATGTACTGGCATTGTTCATTCCACTTGCTGTTTTCCAGATATTTGGTAAAATCCCTTGTCTGTTGATACCCTACCTTCCTGTCCTCTCTGTTGCCGTAGTAGGAAACAATTTAAAAAATTTTGTCATTGTTATTGTAATGTGATTTGGGGAAAGAAAGGACATAAGCTTACATTTTCAGTCTACCCTGTTGACACAGAATCATTAATGTATTGTTGCTGCCTCTTCTTCTTCTTTTTTTTTTTTTTGATTGATTTAATAAAATATTTGATGCAAATGTTTTTCACCCTCTAAGGAAAAATAAAAGTCCATCAGAAGATCTTAGGCCTAGTACCATATATGACTCTCATAGGAGACCTTGGCCAGTGACCTTCTGTGGACCTCAAGCTCAATCCCGTAAAATTGATCAGCTAAGATGGAAAGATTGCTCTACCTATGTCATCTCTAAAATTATGATTCTAAGTGTGTTGTAAAAATATTTATTAATAAGTGTAAAGATACTCTTATTATCATAGGTTTTCTGATCATATATATATGACTATATATATATATATATATATATATATATATATATATATAAAGTTTATTTATTTTGAGAGAGAGCAAGAGAGCACAAGCTGGGGGAGGCAGAGATTTTTAGAAGTGTGTGGGTGCTTAGGAATTTGTCCATTTCTTCCGGGTAGTCCAGTTTGTTGGCATATAATTTTTCATAGTATTCCCTGATAATTGATTATATTTCTGAGGATTGGTTGTAATAATTCCATTTTCATTCATGATTTTATCTATTGGGGTCCTCTCCCTTTTCTTTTTGAGAAGCCTGGCTAGAGGTTTATCAATTTTGTTTATCTTTTCGAAGAACCAACTCTTAGTTTCATTTATCTGCTCTACAGGTTTTTTAGATTCTATATTGTTTATTTCTGCTCTGATCTTTATTATTTCTCTTCTTCTGCTGGGTTTAGGCTGTCTTTGCTGTTCTGCTTCTATTTCCTTTAGGTTGCTTTTAGATTTTGTATTTGGGATTTTTCTTGTTTCTTGAGATAGGCCTCGATTGCAGTGTATTTTCCTCTCAGGACTGCCTTCACTGCATCCCAAAGCGTTCAGAGTGTTGTATTTTCATTTTCATTTTTTTCCATATATTTTTTAATTTCTTCTCTAATTGCCTGGTTGACCCATTCATTCTTTAGTAGGGTGTTCTTTAACCTCCATGTTTTGGAGGTTTTCCAGACCTTTTCCTGTGGTTGATTTCAAGTTTCATAGCACTGCGGTCTGAAAGTATGTATGGTATGATCTCAATTCTTTTATGCTTATGAAGGGCTGTTTTGTGACCCAGTATGTGATCTATCTTAGAGAATGTTCCATGTGCACTCGAGAAAAAAGTATATTCTGTTGCTTTGGGATGCAAGGTTCTAAATATATCTGTCAAGTCCATCTGATCCAATGTATCATTCAGGGCCCTCGTTTCTTTATTGATCCTGTGTCTAGATGATCTATCCAATGTTATAAGTGGAGTATTAAAGTCCCTTGCAATTACCACATTCTTATCAATAAGGTTGCTTATGTTAGTGATTAATTGTTTTATATATTTTGGGGCTCCCATATTCAGCACATACATTTATAATTGTTAGCTCTTGCTGATGGATAGACGTTGTGATTATTATATAATGTCCTTCTGCATCTCTTATTACAGCCTTTAATTTAAAGTCTAGTTTGTCTGATATAAGTATGGCTACTCCAGCTCTCTTTTGACTTCCAGTAGCATGATAGATAGTTCTCCATCCCCTCACTTTCAATCTGAAGATGACCTCAGGTCTAAAATGAGCCTCCTGTAGGCAGCAAATAGATGGGTCTTGGTTTTTTTGTTTTTTCTTTTTATCCATTCTAATACCCTATGTCTTTTGCTTGGAGCATTTATTCCATTTACATTCAGTGTTATTATAGAAAGATATGAGTTTAGAGTCATTGTGATGTCTGTAGGTTTCATGCTTGTAGTGATGTATCCGGTAGCTTGTCTCACAAGATCCCCCTTAGGATCTCTCGTAGGGCTGGTTTAGTGGTGACAAATTCCTTCAGTTTTTGTTTGTTTGGGAAAACCTTTATTTCTCCTTCTATTCTGAATGACAGACTTGCTGGATAAAGGATTCTTGGCTGCATATTTTTTTCTGTTCATCACATTGAAGATTTCCTGCCATTCCTTTCTGGCCTGCCAAGTTTCAGTAGATAGGTCTGCCACTAGTCTTATGGGTCTCCCTTTATAAGTTAGAGCATGTTTATCCCTAGCTGCTTCCAGAATTTTCTCTTTATCCTTGTATTTTGCCAGTTTCACTATGATATGTCGTGCAGAAGATCGATTCAAGTTACGTCTGAAGGGAATTCTCTGTGCCTCTTGGATTTCAGTGCCTGTTTCCTTCCCCAGATTGGAGAAGTTCTCATCTATGATTTGTTCCAGTATAGCTTCAGCTCCTTTCTCTCTCTCTCCTTCTTCTGGAATTCCTATGATATGGATATTGTTCCATTTGATTACATCACTTAGTTCTCTAATTCTCCCTTCATATTCCTGGATTTTTTTTTATCTCTTTTTCTCAGCTTCTTCTTTTGCCACAATTTTATCTTCTAATTCACCTATTCTCTCCTCTGCCTCTTCAATCTGAGCTGTGGCCACCTCCATTTTATTTTGCACCTCATTCATAGCACTTTTAATTCATCATGACTATTTTTTAGTCCCTTGATCTCTGTAGCAATAGATTCTCTGCTATCCTCTATGCTTTTTTCAAGCCCAGCAATAATTTTATGACTGTTACTCTAAATTCTTGTTCCATTATGTTGCTTAAATTGGTTTTGATCAATTCGTTAGCTGTCGCTACTTCCTGGAATTTCTTTTGAAGAGAATTCTTCCATTTCGTCATTTTGGCTAGTTTTCTGTCCCTTATGTGTTTTAAAAGCTTGTGTGTTCTGCACCTGTGGGCACTGCTCTATTAAAGGAGGATCACACACTGTCCAGGGCCTGGCCCTTCAGGAGGTGTTTTTTCGGGGATTGCTACTTGCTCTCTGTTGATGTGACTTTGGTTATTTTATTACCCTACTCAAAGTAATATTTTGGACCCTCTATCAGGTGTGCTTTGATTTGTCCCTTGGAGTAGCCCTGTAAAGGAAAACAGACAAACAGGAGACAAATCACACAAACACACAAACAAATAAACAAAACCAAAACCCTAAAGACTAAAAACAAAAAACCCCAAAACACCGACTACAAGTAAAGAAGAGGGTGGAGGCGGTGCTGATGGAAGAGCACATACAAAGAGAGAAATGACAGGGGCGGGGGTGAGGGGGAGAAAAAATAAGCATTGATTAGGCAGAGAGACTATAGGGCTTAATCCAGAGAGAGAGAGAAAGGCAAATAAAGAAGGAGGTGGGGAAAATGAAACAAAGACAAAATTACCCAAACAGAGAAACTATATGGCTTGATTATTCCAGAGAGAGAGAAAGGAATGTAAAGAAGGTGTAGAACATGTATCAAGACAGTGGATTCAATATGTCTCTTTAGACAGACCAATAACCAGAGTAAGCAGCCTAGGAGAGGGAAGAGATAAGGAGGAGGAATGGGGTGGGGGTGGGGGGGTAGATATCTATATATCCAGAATTGACCTAGAGTTAATCCAGGGAATGCTTCATCCCTTGTAGGTAGTAGCTGTCTGCAGGGTCTGTGCTGCTCTGGTGGAGACCAGTTACCCAGTGCAAAGCAGCATGGTTTGGCGTTTTCTGGACCCACCCCCACTATGGGCCTGGGGGGTGATCCCTGAGGCCCACCTTGGTGGTGGTTGTGGTTGTGGTTGTGGTGGGCGGGGGCGGGGGAATGGTGATCTCCCCGTCTCTTCTCCACGCAGCTGGACTGGTGGACTTGTTTGAGTTGTTCTCACTGTGCCGTGTTCGCAGAAAGGGTGGGCCTTCTCGCTCTGCCAACTCCCCTGACCCTGTGCTTAGCTAGGATTCAAAGTCTCACTCAGTGTGCTCTGGCACTGGGGAAGTGCCTCTCAGTGCAGTGATATGTGGTCCCGGCTGGCTTTGTCTGTGCCAGCGCACTTCGGGGAGGACCGCCTTCTACTGTGGGATGAGAGCCGCTGCCCTCACCACAAGCCCCCCGGGGTGGCGGACACAGGCAGCCTTTGTCTTTTCCCACAGCACTCCAGGGAAACGGGGACTTTTTCCTCCTGCAGACTGCGCCCTCCGCCCAGCCACTGCGCCCGGGGATGGCAGTTTCTGTACTCTCACGCAGCTCTCCGGGGAGGGAACCACTTTCTCCAGCTGTGGACTGAGCCTCTCACCTACCACTGCACCCGGAGCTGGCTCCCCTTGGGGGAGGCAGAGAGAGTCCCAAGCAGGGGCTTGAACTAATAAACCATGAGATCATGACCCGAGCTGAAATCAAACGTCAGACACATAACCTACTGAGACATCCACCCATCTGACTATATATTTCAGAAAACCAAAATAAGGCATTAGAAGACATACTGTTATTAAGCAGGGTAAAAAAGAACCTCACTCTTTAAAAAAAATCCTCTTTTTATTATAAATTCTGAGTGGGGGAAACCAGCTGGCATTAAAACAGTAAGTTTTTATTTATAGGAAAAAAGAATGACAGCTCAATTCACTTTAAAGGGAAGCCACATCAAAAGCTCGTGGGAAAAGATTCTGTCCTGTGCAAGTGTTCATATTGCGCTCTGAATCTTTTTTCTAATTAGGACAACCAGAGAGCTTCTAGTGTGTAGCGATATGCTTGCTTTTCTTCACAGCATGGTCACAGCCATGTTAGGGATTGAGGGTCACTAGGCTGCAGATGAGATCTTAGATCCCTATTCTCAAAAGATTTTGTTTAGTACTAGAGAGAGGGATGCAGAAGAGTCGTTGCAGTATTTTTTCAGGAAAAAAAAAAGCATGCCATCCCTTGAAACTGTTTATCTCCATTGGTTCTTAGCTTTGAGGACCCTGGCTTAATCTCAGTAGCCTTCTCTTTAATGTATCTGCATATTTGACATCATTGGGAAAGCTCCTGGAACACGTCTTAGCTCCCATTTCCCCTTTGGAGAGAAAGGGAGGTTGATGAATGGAGCCATGTTTGGAATATGCGTTGGCAAATCCGAGCACATACAAGTGGAAAGTTTTATTCTATGGGCATATAGGAGAATTGTCAACGCATCACAAAACATAATTGGCTGTGTTATAATTGGGCCCTGGAGAAAAACTGTCCTTCTGCAGCTTGAGGGTTTTTCTCCTGAGGACAGGAAAACCATAGCTCCTTTCTTACTAGTTTCATTCCTGTGCATCTTGAGCATCAATTTAAACTGCAGAGTTGATAGCACTAAAATATTTATTAGGGGGAAAAGTTAACTTCGTAGAAGGAGTGCCTTCATAAATCTGATCCTATGTCATGAGGTTGTTTATTTTTTGGCAAACTTTATTCCATTGTTTTCAGCATTTCAACCTGGGTTTATATTATGTATATTTTATTATTTTTATTTAAGTTTATTTATTTAGAGAAAGAGTATGCATGAGCTGGAGAGGAAAAGAGAAAATCCCAAGCATGTTCCATGATGTCAGTGAGGAACCAACATGGGGCTCAATCCCAGGAACCGTGAGATTATGACCTGAGTCAAAATCCAGAGTTGGATGCTTAACCGACTGAGCCACCCAGGGACCCCTGTTATAGGTATATTTTAAAGGCAATTTTAAGTCAATTGGAAGAAAAATAACATTATTTCCAATTAAAAACAATCTGAGATTTTTACGGAACCGGTCAAGTTAAACTGGAATCACAGGATTGAAGAAATCTATATTTTTCATGAAGGATTTGTTGCTGTCTTGAATGAGAATGTTTCTGGTTCTCTTACTCAATTGAGACCTTAAGAAAATTGTGTTAAGTATTAATTCTCCTCTCCATTTTAGGTATAGTAAACAAGCATGTGTCATAGTTCTGCTTTGAATAATTTTTGTTGACAAATTCAGCTTCCCTTTAATTGCTCTTTGTTCTGTAGTCCCCAAATCCCTTTGCTCCTCAGTCTGACGGTGGTCTCATTACATTTGTCTGCTTACCTGTTTTGTGCATGTGGCATTTTTCTCCCTCTTGTAAGATTCCCAATAACAGAGACCGTGTCTTAATAGTTTTTATTATTCCAACACTTACATTGGTGCTTGCTGTTTAATTTACTATTGACTGATCTATATTTTTTTAAATAAACTCATTCTTTTTCATCCGTTTCTCTTTCCTTTAAATTTATAGAACACTCTAAAAATAAAAAGTTAATAGTGCTCTTTGACCAAGCTGATGAAGAGAAACAAAATGAAACAGTGAGGAAATTGTCACAAATAAATCAAACCAGATTTTTGACTACTCTGAGCGATAATTGAGACTTTTTTTTTCTTTTAGAGAGAGAGATCACACAAGCATGGGAGAGGGGCAGAAGGGGGGGAGAGAGAGAGAATCTTAAGCAGGCTCCACACTAAGTGCAGAGCCTGACCTGGGGCTCAATCCCACAACCCTGGGATCATGACACAATCTGAAATCAAGAGTCGGACACTTAACTGACTGAGCTACCCAGGTGCCCCAATAATGAAGACTTTTAATATCTATAAAAGGAAATTGTATTCTTTCAAAGAAGGTTTATAAACACCAAATCATCTTTGCAAAGTACTTTAAAAACAAAACGGTGAAGTATTCTAGGTACATGAGTTTATGTTTGCCAACTAGGTTATTACGTTTTTCAGTAATCTTAAAATGTCCGAACTCAGCAGACCACACCATGTCCTCATGAACACACTCAGTATTTTCTTAATCAAGTCTCTTATTTGCATCACTTATATTTTTACTCTTACTTTCTTTAAATTTCCTGGGTGGCCTCTTCCATACGGAAACCTATTTCTGAGACACAGCCATTTGAAAGTAATAATTATCCGATCATGACTACAGAAAATAGTTCTTTAGCCAATGTCTTATTTTAAAACCAGCTGAACGTTGGTTGGCCCACACTTCCTCCTACCTTACTCCACCTTCCTCTCGTTGTCCATAATCTTTGGTTTCTGTTAAAGAGCCTATTCTTACACTGTTTGAACCTTGTCTTTCACCCGCATACATCCTGCTCCTTTGCAGGTAACCATGACAATATTTCACAGTGCTGAGGTTATGTGCCATATAAAATGTAGCCATGCTATCTTAAATTTATCAGCAAACACACCTTTTCCAAAATACACACATGCACACAAACAAACATCATCTTGCAACTGCATGACATTTTAAGTGTTAAAAGACCAAGTATGCAAGCAACTGATTTTATGAGTGGGAAGAGATGATGATTCTTTGGTTAAGAACATATAAGAGCATTTGAATCCTTGCTAATACAGAAATAACATCTTATTTTTTTCTAAACCATTATTCCAAGTACTTTCATTCCTTCAGTGTCTGCCTCCTTAAGATTTACACGTGGTAATTAATCACCGCAAGGTTGGAGATAGATCTATTTTGTGGTAATTAATCATTAACAATTATTAGTTTAATATTTCTAAGGGCACTGGTCACAAAATGGGAAGATTGAAGTTCAGATTCTGGGCAACCTTAGAAATCACCGGGTCAACCATTCACAGCTTTTCATTGTATAGACTACATGGTAAGATTTTGTTGACCCACACTTGAGGATTCAGTTGTGACCTTTTGCTAGGTATTCAAATAATCTTCCATTCTGGCTTCTCCGCAGAGCTCTAGTTCATTCTTAAGTTGGAAGAGTATCATGAAATCCATCAAAAATAAATATTTTTGAGCCTACGTGGAAACACTGACCTGTGCATTTAGAATAAAAGAAATATGTCAGATGTTAACCCAGAACCTGGAGGATTAACATTTACATTAGAGACATAAGCCATGTTTTGAGTCTTGTTAATAAGTGATTCCTTTGCTTAATGTATAGTGTATATGCAGTGACCATTACTGCTACACCCTCTTTATTGTGCCCAATACAGTCAGACACAATGCGAGTCCTTAGGAAACTCCTATCCATGCCATTCTTTCTCCTTCCACTGCACTTCCTTAGTTCACATTCCTACCTCAATACCGGAGTCCGTATCCTTTTCCTGAACTTTTCCTGTTGTCAGTTAATTATGTACCAGATTAAACGCTTGAAAACAGTTTCCAATGTATCACCAGCTGTAAAAGTCTCCAACAGAATGGAGTTTGTCACTGAAGGCCTCCAACACCCGGTAATCAGTCAATCTCGTGTTGCTCCGTTGTTATATTTTTTGCCAACATTTTTCCTTCTATCTGGCACTTCCCTTTGTTTACTGCTTGTTAGTATTTCAAGACCAATCCATGGTTCAACTGGTCTTTGAGGCCTTCTCAGACATTCAGAACGATATCATTAATGATAAATAATAACAGTAACACCAATAATAATGATACTTAGTACTTAGAGATTAGGTCTGTGTTCCAGCTGTGTACCTGGATCAGTTCCTGGTACATATCATTTCAGTGAACCTCTGTATTAGCTTCTTATTCCTACTGTAACAAATGACCACAAATTTGCCAGCTTAAAATAGCACAAATTTCTTACCTGCGTTTCTGTAGGTTAGAAGTCTAATGGATCTCATTGACTGAAATCAACGTGTGGGCAGGGCTATGTTCCTTTTTCCTAAGTTCCAGAGGGAATCTGTTGTCTTGACTTTCCCAGCACCTAGAGGAGCCGTTGTATCACTGCTACTCTCTCCAAGTATATGGAATGTAAGAGGGCAGTGGTTAAAAACATGAGCTCTGGTTCAGAAAGGCTGAGTTTGAATCCTAATGTTTCTATGAACTCTGACATTGAGAAGTTGGCTATATGTATGTAAGCAATAAGTCACAGGAATCTACCCCCAAAACCAAAAGCACACTGTATACACTGTATATGGTACCTAACTTGAGAATGAATTAAAAAAAAAAAAGGCTAGGAATAGGAAGAGCTAAAATAGGAAGAGCTAGCTTAATTAGCATTTAAAAAATTTTTTTAATGTTTGTTTTTGAGAGAGACAGAGTACAAGTGGGGGAGGGAAAGAGAGGGGGGGGACACAGAATCAGAAGTAGGCTCCAGGCTCTGAGCTGTCACCACAGAGCCCAACGCAGGGCTCAAACCCTGCATTGTGAGATCATGACCTGAGCTAAAGTTGGACGCTTAACCGACTGAGCCACCCAGGCGCCCCAACATTTATTGACTTACTGCATGAAAATTTGCCTCTAATAATTCTGTGCCTTATTTTATTTTCCTTGAAACTGGGAAAATAATGGTCCCTAACTCATAAGGCAATTATGAGGACTAAATGAATTAATCCATGTAATGACTTCCAACAGCTATTGGGAAGTACAAGTACTCAAGAAATGTCAGCATGTTTTGTTCCTATTGTTACCATTAGACAAGCCAGTAGAGACATCAACACTGCCACTTCCAAAGGGAGAGGGCACAGCATGACCCTGGAGTGAGTTAAAGTGTAATTTAATAAGAATAATACTTTCAATAATAAAAAGCAAAGGTTTTTCGTAACATGCAAGACTATGGTTAGTTGAAGAGTGGAAATAATGTCCATTAAATATTTCTTAGGATGTTTCTATGTGCTTAATGTCTTAGACCACTTAATCTGGATCCTGGGAAAAAAAATCTCCAGTGATGTTCACTTACCCTCAAGGCTACTGAGATTTGTTTTTGTATCTCCTTTTGTCTTAAGTTTTTCCCCTTGGAAGTCGATCCTGAGATAGAGGATTCTTGTTCAAATGATGTTTTAGGAAAAGGGAAATGATGGAAGAAGGATAGAGCAGGAATGTGGTCTTAGTTATAGACTAGTTTTAGTCTGAGACCCAGAGGAGGCTCTGAGCAGGGAATAGACCAACAAGTTATTTCCATGTTGAGCAAGGGGAGCAGCCATTGTATGTTCCTGTGCCAGTCTTCCCAGGCCTGGGTGAGGGGCAGCCTTTGAGGCAAGATGACTACAGTTCATCACTTCTTAGGTTGCAGGGGGCAGATGTGAGTTGATACCCACTAACACACACAGCAGCGGGTGAATGGGCATGCTGGTCAGTTACCAATACCATGTGAGATGGGGATCTGAGAGCGTTACCAATACCATCCAGTACATATTTGAGTTCTTCTTTGTGTATCAGGGTCCTCCCATTCATATTGCCCTCCATTCCTTTAGACCACTCATGAGCCATAAAAGCAAAAAACTTCTATATTTGGGTGACACATGCACACATAACCATTTTTATATGTGTGAATGTGGTAGGCAGACATTATTGAGCTCCTATTGGGCACAAGCCACCTATTATCACTTTACATGAATAATCTCATTTATTCCTCAGAACCCGGGAAGGTAATCAATTTCATTATATCATTATCTAGTTGAGGAAATGAACAGATCAGAAACTGAGACAATTGGTTACGATCAAAAAGCTAGGAAGGATAAAAATATTAAGGACTGTCTGTCTCAGAATCCACATGCTAAATGGATTTAAAGTAAATATACTATCTCTTCTTTTGCCTTTTTTTTTTTTTTCCTAGCCATTTCCTTCTTTGGGCTTATCGGTAAGTTCTAAAGAGTAGAAGGAAATCTACGTGAAATAATACTCTTCACAACATGTCAGTCCAACTAGCCTTGGACCAAGTTCTCTCATGGTTCAAAGTCAGTTTTGTCCCAATTGAGTGCTTCATCTATGTTTTAAAGTTGACTCCTAGTCTTGGATGATTTAAGTGTCTTAAACCTGCAAGCCAGCAGTCAGCTACAAAGCATCAGAAGCCCTTTTACAAATCGACCTTTCTGTGGCTATCTTACCCGTTCTTTAAACTTCCTGCTTTCCATCTCTTGTTTTCCATATCCCTACTATATCTCATAATCATTTGCTTACACAGTTGTTGTCTCAGTAATTACCTCTAAGATATGCTTTAAGGCTCTGCTTATACAAAAATGGTTCAATAAGGAAGCTTGGAGATACAAGAGAAATAAAGAACAATGAGAAGCCTAAATAATACAGGTGAATCTGAAAAAACATTGACTCGATAAAACAATAAAAACGTCTTACAGAGCTTAAAATGCTTTTAATAACAATTCATAAAGCAATAATGGCATAAACTCTGTTAAAACATTCCACTGTCTTTACATTGTCTAGGAAATTCTGGGTATTAGTTTCTATTAGACTTTAATAAGTCAGCAATGTAATCACAAGAGTAACCACTAAAAGAATATGTACTTAACAGTCTAACAAAGCAGACAATATAGTAAGAAAAAAATACATTAGGGAATGAGGAAAAAGACAAAAGACACACATAGAGTATAAAGAACAAGGTAGTAGATTTGAATTCTAATATAGTGGTAGTTAGAGTAAATGTTGGTAGGTTAAACGCTCCAAATGAATAGACAAGTATTTGTCAGACTGAACTTTTTAAAAATGAGAAAAACCACCTATGCTGTTTACAGAAGACATTTTTGAAACAGATATAAAGATCAGAAGTAGAAGAATGTTTTATTTTTTAATTTTTTTAATATAATTTATTGTTAAGTTAGCTAACATACAGTGTATACAGTGTGCTCTTGATTTGGGAAGTAGATTCCTGTGATTCATCGCTTACATATAGCACCCAGTGCTCATCCCAACACTCCAGTGCCCTCCTTAATGCCCACTATCCGTTTTCCCCTCCCCTCCCCTCCCCTCCCCATCAACCCTCAGTTTGTTCCCTGTATTTAAGTCTCTTATGGGTTTGCCTCCCTCTGTTTGAAACTATTTTTCCCCTTCCCTTCTGCCATAGTCTTCTGTTAAGTTTCTCAAGTTCCATATATGAGTGAAAACATATGATATCTGTCTTTATCTGAATGACTTATTTCACTAAGCATTTTACCCTCCAGTCCCATCCACATTGTTGCAAATGGCAAGATATCATTCTTTCTCATTGCCAAGTAGTATTCCATTGTGTATATAAACCAATTCTTTATCCATTCATCAGTTGGTAGACATTTGGGCTCTTCCCATAATTTGGCTATTGTTGAAAGCACAGCTATAAACATTGGGGTATGAGTGCCCCCATGAATCAGCACTCCTGTATCGTTTGGGTAAATTCCTAGCAGTGCTATTGCTGGGTTATAGGGTAGTTCTATTTTTGATTTTTTGAGGAACCTCCACGCTGTTTTCCAGAGCAGCTGCACCAGTTTGCATTCCCACCAGCAAAGCAAGAGGGTTCCATTTTTCTATCTCCTTGCCAACATCAGTTGATTCCCAAGTTGTTAATTTTAGCCACTCTGACCAGTGTGAGGTGGTATCTCAATGTGGTTTTGATTTATATTTCCCTGATAACGAATGATGTGGAGCATTTTTCATGTGTCTGTGGGCCACCTGGATGTCTTCTTTGGAAAAGTATCTATTTATGTCTTCTGCCCATTTCTTCACTGAATTATTTGTTTTTCAGGTTTAGAGTTTGGTAAGTTCTTTATAGATTTTGGGTGCTAACCTTTTACCTGATACGTTCTTTGCCAACATCTTTGTCCATTCTGTTGGTTGCCTTTTAGTTTTGTTGATTGATTCCTTTGCAGTAGAGAAGATTTTATCTTGATGAATTCCCAATACTTCATTTTTGCTTTTATTTCCTTTGCCTTTAGAGGTATGTCAAGCAAGAAATTGTTGTGGCTGACGTCAAAGAGGTTGTGGCCTGTTTACTCCTCTAGGGATTTGATGATTTCTTGTCTCACATTTAGGTCTTTCATACATTGAGTTTTTCTTTGTTGTGATGTAAGATAGTGGTCCAGTTTCATTCTTCTGTGTGCTGGTGTCCAGTTCTCCCAGCACCATTTGTTAAAGAGACTGTCTTTTTTCCATTGGATACCCTTTACTGCTTGGTCAAAGATTAGTTGGCCATACATTTGTGTGTCCAATTCTGGGTCTCTATTCTATTCCATTGCTCTATGTGACTGTTTTTGTGCCAATACCATACTGCCTTGACGATTACAGCTTTGTAGTAGAGGCTAAAGTCCAGGGTTGTGATGCCTTTGGTTCTCTTTTTCAACATTACTTTGGCTATTCGGGGTCTTTGGTGGTTCTATACAAATTTTAGTATTGTTTGTTGTAGCTTTGAGAAGAATGCCAGTGCAATTTTGATTGAAAATGCATTGAATCTGTAGCTTGCGTTGGTTAGTATTGACATTTTAACAATATTTGTTCTTCTAATCCACGAGCATGGAATGTTTTTCCATTTCTTTGTGTCTTCTTCAGTTTCCTTCATAAGTTTTCTGTAGTTTTCAGCATACAGGTATTTTACCTTTTTTGGTTAGGTTTACTCCTAGGTATTTTATGGTTCTTCATGCACTTGTAAATGGGATCGATTTCTTTATTTCTCTTTCTGTTGCTTCAGTATTGGTGTATAGAAATGCAACCGATTTCTGTACATTGATTTTGTATCCTGTGACTTTGCTGAATTCATGTATCCATTCTAGCAGCTTTTTGGTGGAGCCTTTTGGGTTTTCCATGTAGAGTATCATCCCATCTGCAAAAAGTGAAAATTTGACTACTTCTTTGCCAATTTGGATGCCTTTTATTTCATTTTGTTGTCTTACTGCTGAGGATAGGACTACAACATTATGTTAAAGAACGGTGGTGAGAGTGGACATCCCTGCCATGTTCCTGATCTCAAGAAGAAAGCTCTCAGTTTTTCCCCACTGAGGATGATATTAGCTATGGGCTTTTTATATATGACTTTTTGATGTTAAGGTATGTTCCTTCTATCCCAACTTTCTTTAAGAAAGGATGCTGTATTTTGTCAAATGCTTTTTCTGCACGTGTTGGAGGATTATTCTTATCCTTTGTTCTGTTCGCATGATTATCACATTGATTGAGTTGGGAATATTGAACCAGCCCTGCAGCCTAAGAATGAATCCCACCTGATCATGGTGAATAATTCTTTTAATATGCTGTTGAATTTGATTTGCTAGTATCTTGTTGAGAATTTTTGCTTCCATGTTCATCAGGAATATTGGCCTGTAATTCTCCTTTTTTTGTGGAGTCTCTGTCTGTTTGGGAATCAAGTTTATGCTGGCCTCATAGAATGAATCCAGAAGCCTTCCTTTGATGTCTGTTTATTGGAACAGCTTGAGAAGGATAGATATTAACTCTGCTTTAAATGTCTGGTAGAATTCCCCTTGGAAGCCATCTGGGCCAGGACTCTTATTTGTTGGGAGATTTTTGATAACTGGTTCAATTTTTTCACTGGTTATAGATTGTTCAAATTTTCCATTTCTTCCCGTTTGAGTCTTGGTAGTGTGTGGGTATCTAGGAATTTGTCCATTTCTTCCAGGTTTTCCAGTTTGTTGGCTTATAATTTTTCATAGTATTCTCTAATAATTGTATTTCTGTGGTGTTGATTGTGATCTATCTTTAATTCATGATTTTATCTATTTGGGTTCTCTTTCTTTTTGAGAAGTCTGGCTAGGGGTTTATCAAGGTGTGTGTGTGTGTGTGTGTGTGTGTGTGTGTGTGTGTGTTTCCTAAACACCAGCTCTTAGATTCATTGATCTGTTCTACTGTTTTTTAGATTCTATATTGTTTATTTCTGCTCTGATCTTTATTATTTTTCTTCTGCTGGCTTTGGGGTTTCTTTGCTGTACTGCTTCTAAGGTGTGTGATTAGCTTTTATATTTGGAATTTTTCTTGTTTCTTGAGATAGATCTGGATTGCAATGTCTTTTCCTCTCATGACTGTCTTTGCTGCATTGCAAAGGGTTTGGACTTGTGTTTTCATTTTCATTTCCTTCCATAAATTTTTTAATTTCTTCTTTAATTGCCTGGTTGACCCATTCATTCTTTAGGAGGATGTTCTTAAACCTCCATGCATTTGGAGGCTTTCCTAATTTTTCCTTGTGGTCGATTTCAAGTTTCATAGCATTGTGATCTGAAAATATGCATGGTATGATCTCAATTCTTTTATATTTATTGAGGACTGTTTTGTGACCTAGTATGTGATCTGTCTTGGAGAATGTTCCATGTGTACTCAAGAAGAACATGCACTCTGCTTTTGGAGGAAAAGTTCTGAATATATCTGTCAAGTCCATCTGCTCCAGTGTATCATTCAAGGTCCTTGTTTCTTTATTGATTTTCTGCCTAGATGACCTGTCCATTACTGTCAGTGGAGTATTCAAGTCCTCTGAAATTACTGTATTCTTATCAATAAGATTGCTTATGTTTGTGATTAATTGATACATTTGGGACTTTGAAATTGAGGGCATAAACATTTACAATTGTTAGCTCTTCTTAATGGATAGACCCCATAATTGTGATATAATGTCGTTCTTCATCTCTTGGTACAGCCTTTAATTTAAAATCTAGTTTGTCTGACATAAGTATGGCTACTCCAGCTTTCTTTTGACTTCCAGTAACATGATAGATGGTTCTCCATTTCCTCACTTTCAATCTGAAGATGTCCTCACAACTAAAATTAGTCTCTTTTAGACAGCATATAGATGGTTCTTATTTTTTTATCCTTTCTGATACCCTATGTCTTTTGATTGGAGCATTTAGTCCATTTACATTCAGAGTCGTTACTGAAAGATATGGATTTAGTGTCATTGTGTTATCAGTAGGTTTTGTGCTTGTAGTGATGTCTCTGGTTCTTTTTAGTCTCTGCAGCATTCCATGCACAGAGTCCCCCTTAGGATCTCTTGCACATCTGGTTTAGTGGTCATGAACTCCTTCAGTTTTTGTTTGTCTGGGAAAGCCTTTATCTCTCCTCCTATTCTGAATGATAGTCTTGCTGGATAAAGGATTCTTGGCTGCGTATTTTTCCTATTCAACATATTGAATATTTCCTGCCACTCCCTTCTGGCCTGCCAAGTTTCATTGGACAGGTCTGATAGTACCCTTATGTGTCTACCCTTGTAAGTTAGGGTCCATTTGTCCCTAGCTGCTTTCAGAATTCTCTCTTTATCTTGGTATTTTGCCAGTTTCACTATGATATGCCATGGAGAAGACCTATTCTTGTTAAATCTGGAGGGAGTTCTCTATGCCTCCTGGATTTGGATATCTACTTCCTCCCCCAGATTAGGGAGGTTCTCAGCTATAATTTATTGAAGTAAACCTTTTGCCCCTTTCTCTCTTCTTCTTCTTCTTCTTCTGGAACTCCTATGATAGGGGTATTATTACATTTCATTGAATCACTCTGTTCTCTGATTCTCCCCGTTGTCTAGTATTTTCTCATCTCTCTTTTTCTCAGCTGCATCATTTCCCATAATGTTTTCTTCCCTCCACTTATTCTTGCCTCTGATTCCTCCATCCTTGCTGTCACTGTATCTAGTTTATTTTGCACCTCATTACAACATTTCTTAATTCATCATGGCTATTTCTTAGCTCCTTGATCTCTGCAGCCATAGATTCTCTGCTGTCTGTTATGCTTTTCTCAAGTCCAGCTATTAATCTTGTGACTCATTCTAAATTCTCGATCAGATAAATTGTTTATATTTGTTTTGAGCAATTCTCTAGCTGTCATTTCTTCCTGGAATTTGTTTTGAGGATAATTCTTCCGTTTTGTCATTTGGGCTACTTTACTGTCACTTATGTGTTTTAATAGCTTGTTATGTGTCTTGCACCTGCAAGCATACTATATTAAAAAGGGGTCATAAACTTCCAGGGCCTGGACCTTCAGGAGGTGTTTTTGTAGTGTGTTGCATGCTCTCTTGTGACTCTAGTTGCTTTCTCTCGCTACTCGTAGTGGTGGTTTACAGCTTCCACCAGGTGTGCTTTGATTTGTTTGTTGAAGTAACCCTGGAAGATTTGTATAAAAGGGTGTGTGTGTGTGTGTGTGTGTGTGTGTGTGTGTGTAAGAAACCATATCCCATACAAAGAGAGAAGTGACAGGGGTAGGGAAAAATAAAAAAAAATTGATCAGGTAGAGAATCAGAGAACTTATACAGCTTTATCGAGAGAGAGAGAGAGGAAAATAAAGGAGATATAGAAGAGGTGCAAAAATAATAGATTAAAAATGTTGGCTTAAACAAACCAACAGCCAGAATAACCAGAATAGAGAAAGGAAGAAATAAGAGGAAGAACAGGAAGGGAAAAAATAATAATAATAATACACACACACACACACACACACACACACACACACACACACACAGATAATAAGAATTGACCAAGAATCACATCAGAAAATCAAAACTGCTGGACCAGTATCTGATGTTGCCTTGGAAAGGGTGACTGTGCTGGTCTGGAGGGGCCATCTGGTTTGGTCAGTGTCAACCTTGCTGCAGTAGATATGCTGCTACCAGGCATGGAGGGGCATGGTTTGGTGTAAGTGGGTCCTGCCTTCACTGTGGGCCCATTGTCTGTTCCCTGAAGCCCCACCTTGTTGGTTATGGGGGAAAAATAGTGACACTCCAGTCTCTCCTTCCCAAACCAGGTGTCACAGACCACTCTGTTCAGGCCATCCTCATGGTGCCACACGGGCATAAGGGGACTGGTTTGCTTTACTCCACAGTCTTTGCCTTCCGGCACTCAGCTGGGATGCAAACCTCGATGTTTTAAAGAATCTCACTCTCTGTGCCCTGTTCTGGGGTAGTGCCTTTCCACTCAGACAGGAGACAAAGGGCTTCACAGCGCCATGCTGGCACGAGTGGGCCGGTTTGTCTTGCTCCACAGCCCCCAAGCCTTCCAGGCGCATGGCTGGGATTCAAATCCCAATGTCTTAAAGGTTCCCACTCTGTGCTCCTCGGTTCTGGGCAGAACCACTAAGGGCCTCTGTCTGGCAGGCACTTTGGAGCAGCTTTGTATCTTCTTTCCACAGCACATAAGGGAGGGGACTGCTCTCTCCAGCTGCACCTCTGATCTCACTACTGTGCCCGGGACTGGCTCTCCTCCTCCCGGAGGCACATGCGCAGGGTGGCAGTCCCCAGTCTAGAGAAAGCCCCACAACCCTAGAATCAGTTAGAAATTGGTTCATTCTCCGTTTTTTTCTATTTCCCGGTCCATGCCTTTTCTCTGTCCACATATAATCCTACACTTCCACAGTCTCTCTTTCTCTTCCTTTTGTCCCTCCACAGAAGGGGATCCCTCCCCTCCCTGCTTATGCAGCCCATTTTATCTCTTCCAATTCGCAGTCACACACCTATGGGCCGCCAAGTTGTCCCCGTGGGCCCTTGGAGAAGTTTCTGTCGCTCTGCAGCCCAGATTCCTGGAATTCCAAGTCTCACCTCAGTACTGCTGTGTGTGAGGGAGGAGGGAGCTTCAGTTTCCCCTACTTCTCCGCCATGTTGACTCCTCCATAAAAGAATTGTTTTAAACATGCAAACACTTTAAAAAGCTGATAAAAGTCTACTCATATATGGCAAGAGTCATTACCATCAGAAAAGCAGTATTTCATAATTAAAGGTTCAATTCACTAGGAAGATATAGCAATCCTAGATTTGTAGATACCTTATAACATTGCTTCAAGATATATAAAACAAAAATATATAAAACTAAAATCCACATTTGTAGTTGGAGATTTTAACACCAATCCCTTTAAAACTAATAGAATAGATAAAACTCATTAAGAATATAGAAGATTTGGGGGCACCTGGGTGGCTCAGTCAGTTAAGCAGCCGACTTTGGCTCAGGTCACGATCTTACCGTCCGTGAGTTCGAGCCCCGGATGGGGCTCTGGGCTGATGGCTCAGAGCCTGGAGCTTGCTTCCGATTCTGTGTCTCCCTCTCTCTCTGACCCTCCCCCGTTCATGCTCTGTCTCTCTCTGTCTCAAAAATAAATAAAACGTAATAAATAAATAAATAAATAAATAAATAAATAAATAAATAAATAAAATTTTAAGAGTATAGAAGATTTGAACAACAGGACTATGAAAGTTCACCTAAATAAAATAGTAATAGGTACTACATCTATGTTAAATACAATTCACATTTAAGTTCACACTTGATTATATGCTACTCTAAGCAAATCTCCACATTCTTCAAAGTACTGAAATAATACAAAGTATTTTCTCCAGTCACAGACCAACAGAACTAGAAATCAAAAACAACACCTCCCACCAAAATCCTTAATGGTTTAAAAATTAAACTGTAATCTTCTGGATGATTTAATCACAATATTTAGAAAATATAGAAAATTTTAAATGACAATAAAATACTTCATATTAAAACATATGGGATGAAGCTAAAGCTATACTTAGAAATGTATAGAGAAGAAAAAAGCTGAAAAATCAATAACCTAGCATCCATTTCATGGAGCTTTGAGGGCACATAGCCCTTGGGTCTTGGTTTCTACGTTTTATTCCTCTTTAAAAGCAACTAGAGATTCCTCTTCATGCAGAAGTGCTTGATTACAGTTTAGTAACAGAAAACGTACGAGGTAACCTGGGGTATCCTATTATCCCTGCAAGGGAGGAAATTCTCTGAGATGAGTGGGATTCTAAAGAACACAGTATTTGATTTGAAGAGGCTTATGGATTCTAATGCACTGAATTAAGAGTTCCTTAAGTAACCTTATTGTTGAGAGAGAGAGAGTCAGAGCGAGAGTGGGGGGAGAGGGGGAAATAGAAAAGCTTGTATTTACCAAAAAATGTCTCTTTTAATAAATGTAGAAGGAATCATAACATGAGAAAATAACCATCTTCAGTCAATTGATCCCATCAGCGGTGAAGCCACTGGGTAAAAAGTTGTTGGGGAAGAGGACTTTTGCAACTCTCAAAATGCTGGTCTATCGACAACCTGTCAATTACATGCACATACATAGCTTATTACAATGAAGAAATTAGTGTCCATCTCAAAAAAGTGATCAAACTTAGTGTCGCCAAGTTTTTTAATCTGACATTATGCTCTTCAAGTTTTGAAGGAATGAAAAAGTATACATCATTGCCTATGAAGTGTCTTTGCCAAAAATTTATCTGACTTGAATCTAATTATCTGGAAGTCACTGAGACAAATTTAGAGTAAGGGACATTCTACAAGACAACTGACCTGGACTCTTCAGTAAATCAGTCAGTGTCATGAAAAACAAAGGCAAGTATAGTGTTCTAAATTAAAAGAGACTAAAGAGACAAAACAACCAACGTAATATGTAAATCTCCACTGGATGTTGGATCTGGAAAAAAAATAACTATAAAAGATATTTTGGAGACAATTACAGAAAAATGTAATGTGGACTACATATTGATTACATGAAATGATTGTCATTTCTTACAGATGAAAATAGTTATCTTTTTTTTTTTAATTGCTGCGGCAACGCATTGCCCCAAACTTGGTTTAAAACAACAGATTTATTAAAGATCTGTCGGCTAGAAGTCCCACACTGGTCTAATGGAGCTAAAATCAAAGTACTGACACAGTTGCATTCCTTTCTGGAGGCCCTAAGGGAGATTTCATTTCCTGGCCTCTTCCTGACATTAGTGGCCCCCAGCATTCATGGCTCTCTGGCTCCCTTTCTCCATCATGTAAGTCAGCAACATTCCATCTCTCTCACCTCTCTTCCCTCTCACATCTCCCTCTGACCCCAGCAGGGTAAGGTTTTCTACCTTCAGGGATCCAGGTAACTACATTGGCCCCACTCACATCCTCCAGGATATTTTCTCCATCGCAGAGTTCTTAATTTAATCACATCAGCAATGATAACTCTTTATAGGTTCTCTGGATCGCATTTTTTTGTGAGGTGGGAGAGGTTGGGAGATAGATTGTCATTCTGGCTAAGTCATTGGTATTGTGGTTATTTAGGAAATTACTTTTAGGAGAAGCACGTTTAGTTATTTAAGATTAAGTCTGCAACTTATATATGTATGTGGGTGTATATAAACGTGTGTGTGTGTGTAATCAAATGTAGCAAAATTGTGGGGCACCTGGGTGCCTCAGTCGGTTAAGTGTCCGACTTCGGCTCAGGTCATGATCTCACAGCTCACAAGTTCAAGCCCCACATTGGGCTCTCCCACAGAGCCTGCTTTGGATCCTCTGTCTCCCTCTCTCTGCCCCTTTCCCTATTCTCTCTCTCTCCCTCTCTCAAAAATAAACATAAAAAAAACTTACCCTTTGGTCATTACGTGATAGATATTTTCAGCTTAGACCATTTATTGTAAATACGGAAAAACTGTCAGCATATTTACTGACCAAATCTTTGTTTAAAGCAGAATTCTGACTACTCATGTATAATAACTTAATGTTGAGAGTATTATCAGGGAAGCTTTACAGAATTATTTAACTTGGTATAGATATAGACATGGATATTGTAAAATTCAAATATCTCACACAGACCCTTAGCAAGGCTGCTCTACATGGAGTTGTCAGTAGAAATAAATTAATGGCTAACCTTAACCAAAGAAGTCAGTGTTGAATAATATATTACTAATAGCTCCTCCCCCAAATTCCCAAGGCAATCCCCAAGGATTACCTGGCCATGTAGTCTTTAGCAATGCTGTGTATTCACACTGATAGGTGAATGGTATAAAACCAGAAGTATGCCTTGCAGTCTTGGACCTTCATGTATAAAATAAATATTTCTTAGTAATTTTTTTCTCTTAAGTCATGCAAAATGCTATGGTGGGAATCACTGTTATTATTGCTAGCATCATCAGCCTTTTATATTCAGTAACAGCAATCGTCTGAAAGGAAACAGTTCTCAGGGTAAAACACACCCTTTAAAGGTGGTATTAACAAAATAACTGATATGCAGAAAGACAGCCCTGTAAGTCACACGTGCGCTTTTCATCATTAGTTGCTCTCTGCAGGTGCATTTGACTGAGTACACTTTTATTAGAGTTAAAAAATAATCCACATTGCGCTGAATAAAAGAAAAAGTTCCTCTTTTTGGTTAATGTTCACTCTGACTCCCAACAGGATCAGGGCGTTAAACTTCCTGAAATTCACCTTAATGTAGCTTTCATGCCTTTTGTTCATTTTCTGATTGTTTAGTTTCTTAATGTTGAGTTTTGAGAGTTCCTCGTTGTTCTAGAGTCTACTTTTGAGTCATTATGCCTTAGTACTTTTTCAATCCTGCCCTCTCTCCATTTTCCTTTCAGGACTTCTAGAATGACAGGAGTGGAGATCACTGTCGCGCCAGTCCCCAAGGCTCTGTTAATTTTTTTAAGTCTATTTTCCTTTGTTTGTTCCAATGGGTGATTTCTGTTGTTCTATTTTAGAATTCCCTGATTCTTTCCTCAATCCTCTTTATTCTACTGTTGAATCTGTCCACTGGCTTTTTAATTACAGAAATCACATACTTCCTTTCTCCAGTTTCCAGTTCTTCTTTTTCCTTCTGTTTCTTTGCTGAGACCATTTCTTTTCTGCAACTTGCCTTTTGCTTTTGTTTCAAGCATGTTTGTAATGTTTGTTGAATCCTTTTTAAAAACCCCTGCTTTAAACTTTTTGTCAGATAATTCTCTGTCTCAATCTTTATGTTGCTGTCTTTTTAAAATAAAACTATGGCCTTCATATTTCTCTTTATGATATAATATTTCAGGCATTAAATTATGAGACTCTGGATTTCATAGAAGACTTTTTTAGTTGGCTTTGCCTGATACTGCTGCATCAGGGAAAGGAAGTGACGAACACTTAATTACTACCAGAAAGGGTTAGAAATCCAACATCCCATTCAGCCTCCATTGAGACATGGGAGGGTCTTTCTTTTGCAGGGTAGGATAGAATTCTAATTCCACTCTTGGCCTCTGCTGATAGATACCACCCTGGCTTGGAGGTTTAGGTGTATGCTTCCTTTCTACTGGGGAGAGGGGGATAGGAGTCCTGGCCCCCAGGGACCTCCGGGCAGAAAGAGTGACCTCATTATCACAAGGATGTTGAGAAAGTCCTGATTCCTCACTAGTCCTTGTCTCAGATCATCCTATTGGGGAAGGGAAGTGGTGTTCCTTCCCTGCAGCTGGTAGTGGAAGATCGGGCTTCCCATGTAGTTTCCACGAACAATGTGGAAAGGGTGCGCTCTCTTGCTGCCCAGTGGAGATCAAAGTCCTCGCTCCCAGCCTGGCCTTCTCTGGCACCGCTAGGAAGGTGGGTTGGGGAACCTTGTTCCAACCTAGAGACAAACTTTCTGCCTCCTTGGCTGATGCAGGAGAGAGCTGGAGCCACGGTTTTTTTCCTCTGGTGTTTGGCTGGCAAAGAGCAGTTATTTATTGCTTAAAATGTTTCTCTCTGGCTAAGCTGCCCATTTCCTAGTCATTTAGCTAGAGAGAACAGGCTTTTGTTGGAGTTATTTTTGTCTGCCCCATTTGTATTTCCAGGTTGCCACTTTTCCAGCATCCAGTCTGGGATGTATGAGGCAAAAAAGAAAACCCACTCTTTAACATCATACTTTATTTTCTGGTCTCAAGATCTCAAGCTGGCCTGCATTCTCCCTGTGTTTGAGTTTTTTATTTTTGTTTTATGTATAATGTCTAGGAATTTTCGTTGTCATTAGTGGGAGGAATATGAAAAAAAAAATTTAAAAACACACATATACTCCATCTTCCTGGAGGTGGAAGTCTGAAAATAAATTTACATTTTTCAAACTGATAGATTTTATTTATGGTAAATTTTATCACGAGGACGGTCAGGCTATTTGATTGAAGTCCCCTATGACCTTCAGCATCCAGTTGATTTGGGTAGTTTGGGGGTGGTTTTTTTTGTTTGTTTTGTCTTGTTTTTAGCTCTGCATTAAGAAAATTATGCTTGGCACAAATAATCAGTTACTATAATACCCTTTCTAGTTCACCTTTGACTCACAGGCCGTCTCACCCACTGCATGTTTTGATAAACAAGGTTGTTTGGATCACAGTCACATCTATTTATTAACATGTTGTGTATGACTCCTTCGCAGTACAATGGGAGAGTTGAGTAGTTGTGACAGAAACTTGACTGTGTACAACACTGAAAATAACCATCTATGCCTTTGAAGAAATAGTTTGTCAATTCCTGTTTCACTTTAATGTCTCATATGCTAGTATATTAATCTAGTGCTCTTATTTCAAAGACAAATGACCAACCATAATACTTTATTATTTTAGTCAGTAAATGAGCGCTTAGTCATTTAAACATTCACTAATTGGTGTAAAATATTTTTAGATTGCTTTTTGTTAATTTGACACATATAATATCGTCAATTAAAAAATAATCGATGTCTCACTTTTAAAATCAGAATTTCCTCTTAAAATATGGTGAATCTAAAGTTTTATTTATTTTTTTAGATTTCTTGATGGGTTTTTTTTTCACATTTTATTTCTTTTTGAGGGAAAGAGAGAGACAGAGCACAAGTGGGGAAGAGGCAGAGGGAGAGGGAGACGCAGAATCCAAAGCAGGCTCCAGGCTCTGAGGTGTCAGCACAAAGCCCGACGTGGGGCTTGAACTCACAACCCATGAGATCATGACCCGAGCCAAAGTCAGATGCTTAACTGACTGAGCCACCCAGGCACCCCAGTGAGTCTAAAGTTTTAAATGTGTTCAATTGCTTATACTTAATAATCTCGGCTGATGACTGCTGTATTCAGACTGTTGATTACTCAGTGGAATTTTTCGAACGACATGCAAATAAGTGGAGTTGTGCCATAGGTGAGAAATACGCCAAAGGTGAAGTAAGGGAGAAGCTCGTGAGAATAACTGCGGAGTTCTTTTTTATGTTCACTAAATGTGAGAAGCTAAAAAACTGTCATGGCTACAAAAGAATGAAGGAGGAGGAGATTGATGGGAGATGAGTTCAGGGAGGTGGCGGTGGGCCAGGTCATGTAGGACCTTATTTGCCTTGGTAAAACCTTAGATTGTACTCTAAGTGAATTGAGCAGCCACTGCAAGGTGTCGAGCCGAGGAATGACATGATTTAACCAAAGTTTTAAAAGGAACACTTTACCTGATGTGTGGAGAATGGGTTGTAAGAAAATAAAAGGGTAAGAGGTATACCAGTTAGGGAGCTCTTGCATTAGTCCAGGCAAAAGACAATAGTGATTTGGGCTAGGGTGGTGTATAGTGAGAATTTTATTGGCTTTGGCCCCTCGTTTCTGATAGGTAGCCTCAAATCCCTGGAATTTCCTGAGTGACAGAAATGTTTTGCTTTCATGGTGGACTCCGATAATTTATGCCAACCAGGTGACTCGTGGTAGACCCCTGCATAGTTTAAGGTGAGAAGGTGACTCAGAATGATGTTTCTACAGGCCGGAAAAACCAACCATGTGATTAGAGGGTTGAGGCTCTGAGCCCCGTATTAGCCTGACCCCTAAGGAAGAGAGAGCTCTGAAGACTGAGTTCATTCACGTGGGCAATGATTCAGTCAGTCGTGTTTATAATGAAACCCCCATAAAAAAGCTGGACACCAAAGCTTGGACATAGAGATGTGTGTAGAGAGATTGTATGAAAGGGGAGGAAATGCCCTTGGGCACCCTTTGGGTGGGTTACTAAGGATGCCATCATGTTGGAAGAATCATATTTATTTTTGACATTATGCATTTTCTTTTAGTAGCAGGACATGATAATTGACAAGTTGTTGATCAAAAAGATAAACATAGAGTTTATAACACTTAGGTGAATGTAGCAACTTTCTACAATATGGCATATTGATATTTATACTTAATAAATACTAGGGTAATTACAGCGTGATCTTGGCCGCAGTTCTGCACATTATAGTGCCTCAGACTTTTAAAGCATATACGTTTGCTTTGATAGAAGATTAAATGAACACTATGCTTTCCAATAACTGTACTGTGTCACTTAAATTTAGAGAATTGGATGCACTTCTGACCTGACAATGCCACAGCTTTAAACCATTTGCTGTGTATGTGTCAAGTCACAAAGAACTATCCTTATATGAAGTGATTGGTTAGACTGGATGTTCGGATAAGCATATACACCTTCAAAGAATCTGTAGATCTTAATTTATAGAGAAAAACTATAGACGTCAAAACTTGAACTGGACAATTCTTGGAAGGAGGGGAACATCACTGGATGAACAAACATTAATAGCTAGTGATAAAAACAAATTAATAGATTTTCAGTGTCATTTTAAAGTTATTTCTGTAGAAGTTTAGAATCAGCAATTAAGAGCAGAGGACAATTTGTGACATCTATCTATCATTTGTCTATCTATCTTTAAAATGAGGTTAATTAAATCATTGAACTATATGTGTGTATATGTAGAATAAAATAGTTTTTTTGTGCACCAGACAACTCCAGTACAGGTAATACAAAGGAATCTGCAATTACCATCTATAGTACATATTTTTAGTAAAAAATCCTAGCATTTGAAGATACCAAGACCGTAGTTATGTGAGTAAACTTTAGGCAGCAATAGATGTTTTTAATAAGAGAATTGTATGTTGCTTTTGGATTTTTTCCAAGCTCTTTCAAAGATTTATATGAAACCAGCCAAATGTTTGATGATTTGTCAGCAACTCTATGTTGCAGGAAATTTAGGAGCAGTATACAGAGCTTATCTGATATAAAGAAAGAAAAGGAAAGTGCTCTTTTGCGTTATGTTTGATGCAAACATTGAAATTGATTGAATGATTCAAAGGCATGGAATTACAGGACAAGTCATTTTTAAAATGATCATCACTCCGGTTTTCAGGTCATAAAAGGACACTGAATTACATCAACTAGAGTCAAGCGAGAGTAGTGCCCTCATTCTGAATCTCTAAACAGATATGAGCTCATTGGCCTAACTGGCTAAGATCCCAATGTTATTTAAAAGATATGGAGACTTTCTCAAATAAACTTAGTAGGCATGGTAGGAAAGTAATTGTGATATATATAGTTAAAAAGCAGAGACCGTAACAATTATGTTGGTTTATCTGTAGATGTTGATTGTTGCTACCTGAATCGAGGACTGGTATTTAATCAACAAATGTCATGGAACACTGTCGTGGATATACAAAATGAGAAGTTATCTCTGGCCCTTAAGAACTGTATGCTATTGTGCAAATGTAATTCACATGAAATGTAATTTATACAAGACACTGCAGTTGCCCGGCAGTTATGAGATAGCCATCTCTGACCTGAGATAGTAAGTTAAAATTGTTCACATAAGTAGAAGTTGAGCTGGTCCTTGAAGGGTACATCACAGCTGAATATGATAAGGAGATCCACAAAGGCAAAGGATCAACCAAATGCCTTACATGTTTAGAAATGGTAAAGAGAGGGATGCCTGGGTGGCTCAGTCATTTAGGCATCCACTTCGGCTCAGGTCATGATCTTGCGGTTTGTGAGTTTGAGCCCCATGTCAGGCTCTGTGCTGACAGCTCAGAGTCTGGAGCCTGCTTTGGATTCTGTGTCCACTCCAGCCCCACCCCAACCCTCCCATGCTCATGCTCTGTCTCACAATAAGAAATGTTGAAAAACAATTTTTTTAAAAAGTGATAAAGAGATTTATTTCCCAGGATGTTGAATGTGTGTGATGGAGAGGTCAAAATAGGATTGGGATTGGTTGTGAAAGATATTGAACACCAAATTAAGAAGTATGGATCCCAAACATTATATTAATATTTTCATTTGGTCCCTGAGTCACTGCATCTGTAAATAAAGATGTAAATTTAAGATCTGGATCAATTAAAAAGTAATGAATGTGCTTACCTGAAAATAGCAGTTGTTCATTACAGGCCTCTTTGCTTTGACCTGACAGAATTTGCAAAAGCAAACTGATGGAGAAATTTAAAACAAGGCATCTGGGTGGCTCAGTCGGTTAAGCGTCTGACTTGGGGTCAGGTCATGATCTCACAGTTTGTGAGTTTGAGCTCCGCTTCAGGCTCCGCGCTGACAGTGCAGAGCCTGCTTTGGATTCTCTCTCTGCCTTTCTCTCTGCCCCTACCCCATGCGCATGGGCTCGCGTGCGCTGTCTCTCTCTCTCTCAAAATAAACTTTTAAAAAAGCAACTTAAAACAGTTCTTAAAAAATAAAAAAGAATGATATAAATACCTTTATGAGTCTTAAGTATGAATTCAAGTTCTAAAAGAGGATTTCTCACTGTTGAACCATCCTCCGAGCTGATGTCTTCCTAAGACCCGACAGCATTGCATGGTGGACATTTGTGGTTTGCCTGCCGGGTCCCTCCAGTTCTGCTTTCCCAGTTGTAGCTGATTTGGCGGAACGGCCAGTGAAAGTGCCCTGAGCTTCCCCAGCTTTGGGAGTGACCTAGGACCAAAGATGGATCACAGTCCCTGATCTTGGACCTGAAATCTCAGCAAAATTGCTACAAACCATGAAACTGAGGCACATAATGCCACTTTGTGGCACCCTAAGTTAATTTCTGTGACTTAGCCTTCAGGAGTCGGGCTACTCCCTGTGTACTGGTTCACAGACTCTTCAGTTGTCTCTTCATATCCTCCAAGAAATTCCTTTTTTCCCCCGTATGTTTTCCTCAGAGAGTTTTTATAGTTTGCTGTGGATACCGCTGACTGGTACTGGCTACTTCTAATAATGGGTAGGAGGTTTTAGTGGTGCTGTTATTGATGGGTTATACTTGGGAGCTGCTAGTGTCTTATAGCTAAGGGAACAATATAAATCATTATCTTCAATGGGGGCACATCTGAGAGTTAAAATGGGCAGTGTTAAAAATGAATCTGTGGCAACAGATGTAAGGCAAATCCGGGCATATGTCTTGCCCTTTCTTTTAATGTGTCTTGTGTAAAAAACTCCGGATAACAAGCTCTGGTTTGCATTTTGGCTCGTCTGAAAAATAGTCATCAGTGATTCTGCTAGGTGATAAATATTTGAATTCTGAACTCCCTCGTAAAATTATTGAAAAAAAAAGTCATTTGCAAAATAAAAAATCTCTGCAGCCTGGTTTTCTCCTTAATGGGTCTTAATGACAAGTTATTTGGATGGTTGTTTGCAAGTAATCACTTTGTATGTGTACTCTCTGCCGTTGTGGGGAATCTATGTAATTCTAGTAATAAGACTATTTCACATTTGCTTGACTCACATTATGGCAAAAACAAAACCCAAGCCAGTATAATATTAACATAAATGACTGAACTTAAAAAAGTTGGATGTTTTGTCATTCGTTAGCCACTGTGTGGAAAACTGAAATCTATCTCAGACTTCCATATAAAATTAGTAAAATGTGTAAATTTGTCCTTCTTTTGCCAAGTGTATAATCTTTTACCACTTTCTTATTTTAAAATTGATTTAAAGTTGGGGTGCCTAGGTGGCTCAGTGGGTTAAGCGTCTGACTTCAGCTCAGTCATGATCTCACAGCTTCTGGGTTTGAGCCCCAGTCTCTGTGCTGACAGCTCAGAGCCTGGATCCTGCTTCGGATTCTGTGTCTCCCTCTCTCTCTGCCCCTCTCCCACTCATTCTCGCTCCCTCCCTCTCTCTCTCTCTCTCTCTCTCTCTCTCTCCCTCCCTCCCAAAAATAATCATTAAAAATTTTTTTTAATAAAATTGATTCAAAGGCAAAAAATGTAAAAATAAAACAGATTTAAAGATGAACATTCAGAAGTCTATAGATTACTTTTTCCCTCCACAAGGATCTTGAGAGTGCATTTTGAAGGTATGACATCCTCAACAAAAATGCTTAATTAGAAAAGAATAAATGGGTAGCACAACTCATGACTTCAGTCCTTAATCTGTTAACATAATTAAGGCAAGGAAGTAAATCCATTTTCTTTCCCTGGCCAAAAAACTGTTCTACATGAATTTGGAGGTATGACTAAATCTTTTAACCTTGTTCTGTGAAACAGCTGTTAACCAGAGAGAGGACAGGGTCTGGTGACCTGAAAGAGATAATGCAGTATTGGCTTAAGGCCACTAGAGGGTGAATTGAAAAACACAATCACAGTCCCAAATATCGAAAGGATTTCTGCGAAACAACACTTCATTTAATCAATATGGGGCAATTTATATTTAAAGGTATTATTTGTCTTCATAGAGTGCATTATAAGAAGTCGTACTTACACTTTGAGATGATTTATAAACACGATGATTTCAGCCACCTGACTAGAAATTGAGCCCTCCTGTGTCTATCCTGTGACATTTTGCCATTTATTTTTAAAGTGATTTATTTCAAAACAAACTAAAAGCTAAGACTAATTACTTTCATGTTTCATTTTATGTTTCAGTTATGATTTTTTATCACTTAGATAAATCCAATAGAGTCAATGTACAAAAATAAACCAACACTTTAAAAATATGAAGTGCGTTATTCAGGCATAACCACACACTATGATAGAACAAATCTGGTAATGCATTTAAGAAGAATGTTTAGATTGATTATAATTCTTGATAAATTCCAAATTCACTTTTTAATAATCACAGCAGCTCACTTCTTCAGAGTGTCTCCTTTTCAGCCATGTGTTAAATTTATTGAAATCAACTTGGCTATGCATTTCCAGGTAGACATTTAGTTCTTTTATTTTTTAACCTGAAACTGCTGTTGGAAAGTGTATAATCTTTGGGTATATGTTTCCTCTTCAAATTTACAAGTATTAATTTTACATGCTCCTTATTACTATTTTCAATTATGAACATAATGGTGTTGAAGGCTGACATTACTGAACCAGGCACTGTTCAGAGTCCACAATGATCTTGTTTAATCACAAAATATTATTTTGATTGTATAAGATGAATTCATCCAATCCTCAAAACAAGCTTTATGAGGTAGGTGCTCTCATTATCTGATTCTGTGGATACAGAAACTGAGAAACAGGGGGCGCCTGGGTGGCTCAGTCAGTTAAGCATCTGACTTGGGCTCAGGTTCATGAGTTTGAGCCCCACATCGGGCTCCACATCAATGGTGCGAAGCCTGCTTGGGATTCTCTTTCTGTCCTTCTGTCTGCCCCCTGCCACTATTGTGTGTTCTCTCCCTCTCTCTCTTTGTCTCTCTCAATTAGTAAACAAACAAACAAAAAAACAAAAAACGGAGAGACAGAGGTTTATTAACTTGCTCCATATCTCACGCCAGTAAGGAGTGGGGGCTTTTTACTTCAATTATTTGGAAGTAAATATAGTCTTGAAGTTTAGACCCATATTTGGTTGTTTATTATTTGTTTCTATAGTCTAAGCTCCTGTGATCTTAAATTTGAACGCTATGACCTAAAAATCCTGTTTTCCGTTTCATGTCACGTTTGAATAGTGTATATAATGTTGCTGCAGGTGTCACAAGAACTGAATGACATTTTTAATCTCACTTTTCATATTTGCTTAGGTAAGAGCTATATTAGTATGTATTTAATTATATAATTAATGGTATTGATTTAATCATATTTAGTATTTACTTAAGAACAATTATCCTACTTTGATTCCTGGCCTGTCTTCCTTTTTTATGTAATAATAATGTTGATGATACTGAACAACGTTCATCTGATAACATGATCCTGAGGCAGTTTGCTACTATGAAAAAAAAACCAAAACAACACCCATTGGATTAATACCAAAGATGTAGATTCTATTTCTGCCACTGCCGCTTAGGTTACATCAAGCAAATGACAACTTTCTTTACTTGAAAACTGAAGATAATTCAAAGTGTGGTAGCCTCATCACGGTTTTCAGAAAAGAACGAATGACTGCTATATGACGTTCTGCAGATTGGAAAACATGTCGTGGTATATCCACTAGCATTGCTGTGGTTAGTGTTACCTCGGCCAGAAATAAGTAAATAAATAGTAGTAGTAGTAGTAGTATATATCAGATGAAAAAAGAGCATGTGACAGCTTACCCTAAGTGTATAGCACAATCAAAGAGTTTAAAAGTTACTATCTCAGTAAGGTAAACTCTAATTAAAATTCCTGAATGTGTTTTTGACCAAAAAATAACTCAACAGCTTACAGTTTAGTTCTGTAGACTGTGGGATTCTGTGAAAGAATGCAAAATGGAATAAGGTTTGAAAAAGAGGTTAGATTCAAATTATGGGCGGTTTTCATGTCTAAATCATTTGTCCTTGGTCGAAGAGAAAATTGGACTCACTGAATGTTTCCCAACAAAATAATGATGCAGGATGCATAATTTAAGAAAATTAATTTTACAGCAGCAGCATTTGGGGCCGACTGTTAGGTAAGAATTGAGAAGAAAGCCTAGTATAGCAGAGTAGGTAATAGATTAAGAACACCTGCAAGTATTTGCAAAGTATACGACACAGTTTTTAATAATTTGCTTCAAATTATTGAAAAAAAATGCTTGTGGGTAAATGTAAACAGAACAGGTGAATTTGAATTGCGTCTCTACTTGCGTTTATTGCAAATAATTTAAGCTAATTTTAAAAGTGAACTGCCTGGAGCAGTTATATGATCTCTTCAAAGATCCTATTAAGTTGTAAATAGGTTTGCTAAGATAACTTCCTCGCTACCATTTTAGTGAATTCCTTTGATGATTTAATTTCGAAAAGAGCACTTACATAAATTTCCATAAGTGAATAATGTTTTGGCTAAGAGCAATAGATTATCCATTTATCGATAGTTTAGAAATATAATTAGCTGTAATTTAACAACGCAGTAGAGATAAACTCTTTTTTACTTCACTCTAACAAAAGCCTATAATATCAAGAGAGTTTAAAATATGAATAGGAGTACGTACAACCGTCACTTAGTGGTAACGCCATAGACAGTTTTGTTTACTGGTATTATCGTGACATAAAACCAATGAGCGAATCGCACCAGCTGCGAGAGGAGTAAGGGTATAAAAATGGAAGCAATTGGCCAAGATTTTCCTAGAAAAAAATAGAAGAACAATATTAAGGTATTCTCACTTATATTTGTTAATAAGGAAATGATAGAATCGCAAGAGTGAGGCATCAGAATGCAATGATGAAAGCAAAGATGTCACAAGGCCAACAAGACAGAAGGAGCAAGTCTTTGAACCAAGTACACGATGATCACAAGACAGAACACTGCTTTTTGTCACAGCTTTTAAGTTGCAAGGATAATGTATGGTGATCATATAGAGAGTCACTTTAACTTAGCTAATTCTTCATGGGAAACTCATTTTGGTTTGTCTCTTCATGAGTAACGAAACTGCCTCTAAATTTAGCTGTGCTGTGAAACTGAATCCCACTTATTAAATAATAAGTGGCATCTAATGGCAAATTTAGGAATGAGCATGTTAATATACTCACTCCTGTTAGATGACACATGACAATTCTGCATATTTTTTTTTAAAAAAGATCAGCTGTTCATACAGATCAGGATGAGTTCATGTAGATGTTGGTTTAAGTGATATTTTTTTCTGTTTGCCACTGGTTTCTTAACTGTAAAATTCCAGTGCATTTAAAAGACTTAGAAAGACCTCAGAAGAGATCTTAACGAGCAATAGGACATAATGCTGATGCTAATTTAAAGGAAAAATGGCTCTGTCATAACAGCTGTTAACTGCTGTGTTCAGACTCTCCACACTGTTGCTTCTCATTTAAACATAGAAATGACTGATGTCAGTAAAAATAGTTCTCACTGGTTAGCTGGCAATGGATGAACTTCCTAGTTGCTAGCCAAATATCAAAAGCTTGACGAATCATATTATTTCTGTTGCTAATAGGATAGCTTAGCTTTACAGCCCTAAAGTAAGAGTAGAATCAGAAGCTTATTGGAGTTGATTTAAAACAAAATTCTCATGGTTAGTTAGAGATAGAAATCAATCGTTCTCATGGTCAAGCTGACTCCACAGAGTCATAAGCAAGAGTACATGTAACAACAGGAAACAACGATAGGGAAAGTTTCCTCGTGCACTTTTTAGTGGCTCCACGAGAAGAATTAACCATCAACTTTGGAACTTCAGATAAACAGAAGATTGCTCTTGGGCTTAAGAATAAATATAAAATTTAAATTTGTACCTTCTCTGAAGGAACAATTAAATATAGACACATGACGCATCTGAATTGATTCACAGTCTAGTAAAAGGTCTTGTGGTGCCTCTAGTTGCACAAGGACTGTCACTTACTATCTCTTTGTGCCTAAAAACCTGTTGTATAGGAAAAACATTCAGGGAGTGTGTGGGTTTATATCAAGCTCCAAGCTTTTATGCTAAATAATCACAAATTTGATTTAGTCACTTAATTGACCAGTCCAGGAAACGAATGAAAGGAATAAATGGATGTCGGGATGGTGGTCACAGTATCCAGCATCACCTGTTTGTGGATGATTTGCTCATAATGATTTTTCTGTATTCCTAGACAATAGGATTTTTTTTTTTTGAGTGAGCAAAACTATGAAATTCCACTATGGGTCATTTGTTTTTCGGTAGAATTTGCTGGCACTAGCATGCCGTAGAAGACTGGAGAGCCTCAGCTCTAAAGTTCATCTTTTCTCTTTCCTTTGCCTGACACATTATTCTCCTCCTCAGTATACATTATTTTTCAAAACTTTCCTCCTCCTTGGCAGTAAGAGATTAACAGGGAACAGAAGACAGGCAACAATATAAAGCCTTGTTGAAGAAAAAATTACCTGACAATCGAAAGTCCAGATTCAATCCAGGTATTGGAACGAACGAAAGCAACTTCCTTAGCATGTCTGAATTTTTGTTTCTTTATCTACAAAGGTTGGAGTTAGAACTCATGCTCTTTTAGCTCTGTAATTTATTATTCTGAGTCTGTGAGAAAGGCAGAAATAAATCATCATGTATTACTGAAGCAATATTTGTTACAACAGAATGACAGTACTTTTGTTTTTGCTTCTTCATAGGAATTAATGTATGCTTTTCAGGACATAATTTCTATGTCCAGTTGAGGAAAAAAAGTAGGATATCAACCCCAAAATTTGGTAGACTCTGTGGAGAGCTTAACAAATCCTATTCTAATATATGCTCTCCATTCAAGATGCCTCATTTAACTAAATGTTTGCAAGTAACGGCTCTTTTCCTGGTAGAAATAGCAGTCAAAATCGTTTTGTTAAGGCGTGAAGTGCATCGTTGTCATAGATCAAACACTTTATGTCCCAGGAGACTTACTGTGAGCTAAATATTAAACTCTGGGAATAAATTGTTGTTTTCAGTTAGCTTAGATGGCTGAAGTATAGATATATATGTATCAAGTACTGCAAAGGGTTGGAAATTTTGTCATACTTGTGAGCTAACAAGTTGGCCTGCCACAATTTCATAGTTGCCAGCTGACAAAAGACAGAAGTCTTCTGGTCAAAGAAAAACAACTTATTTTCATGGTATCAGCTGATGCCAAAGTATCTGTGTTTAAGCTTACACCCCAATCTATACAGAAAGATTTGAAGAGGGACAAATGTTACTCACAGCGGGTGTGGGTTACATTATTGGAGAAGAATGCTGAGTTTAGGGATAAATCGTTTATAATGGACAGGAAGTCTGACGGGCCTTTACCCCAGAAGAAGACATTTACTTATACACAACCAGCTTTTTGTTCCAGAGGGAGACACTATTTTCATCGTATAAAATTGTTCCCTATACAAACGTCCTCCAGAAAATAGTCCAGAACAAAAATTGTTCAGGTTCTCTACTAGTAAATTGTACGAAAATTCAAGAGACCTATGGAGAATTACTCCCAACAATATGTTAAATCATGCTGTTTAAGAATGCGTAATCATTAAGCTAACATTAAAGTAAAAACGATTTATTATATTGTAATAAAACTGTTTACATTTTAGACTTCAATCACAACTGGAATTTGGGACAACAGTGAGATAGAAAATAAAGCAAACCAAGGGCACCTGGGTGGCTCAGTCAGTTAAGCATCCGACTTCAGCTCAAATCATGATCTTGTAGTTGATGAGTTTGAGCCCCATGTTGGACTCTGTGCTGACAGCTCGGAGTCTGGAGCCTGCTTCAGATTCTGTGGCTCCCGTTCTCTCTGCCACTCTCCCGCTCGCGCTCTGGCTCTGTGTATCTCTCTCTCTCAAAAATAAATAAACATTAAATTTTAAAATTAAAAAAAAAGGCAAACCAGAGTATCATTTCAACCCAATAATTCTTTTTTTTAATTTATTTTTATTTTTCATCATAAGTGTCCTCTTTAATCACCATCACCTATTTCACTCATCCCCCACTCACCTCCCCTCTGGTAATCACCAGTTCTCTATACATAAGAGTCTGTTTCTCAGCTCGCCCCCCCCTTTTTCCTTTTTTCTTTTGTTTCTTAAATTCCACATATAAGTGAGATTATATGATTCTGTTTTTCTCTGACTTATTTCGACTTAGTATTATCCTCTAGCTCTGTGTCTTTGCAAATGGCAAGATTTCATTCTTTTTATGGCTGAGTAATATTTCATTGTATATATATACACCCCTTCTTCTTTATTCATCTTTTAGTGGACATGTGGGCTGCTTCCATGTCTTGGCTATTGTAAATAATGAGGCAGTAAAGAGAGGGGTGCGTGTCTCCCTATGACTTAGTGTTTTTGTATTGGGGGGGGGGTAAATACCCGGTAGTGTAATTACTGGATTGTAGGAACCTCCATACCATTTTCCATAGTGGCTACGCCAGTTTGCATTCTCACTAACAGTGCAGGAGGGTTCCTTTCTTTCCACATGCTCAACAACACATGTTGTTTTTTGTGGTTTTTATTTCAGTCATTCTGACGGGTATGAGGTGATCTCTCACTGTAGTTTTGATGTGCATTTCCCTGATGATGAGTGATGTTGAGCATCTTTTCATGTGTCTGTTGGTCATCTGGATGTATTCTTTGGAAAAATGTCTATTCATGTCTTCTCCCCACTTTTTAATTGTATTATTTGGTTTTTTGGGGGTGCTGAGTTGTACCAGTTCCTGAGATATTTTGGATACTAATCTTTTATCAGATATGTCATTTGCAAATATCTTCTCCCATTCAGTAGGTTGCCTTTTAGTTTTGTGGATTAGTTCCCTTTGCTGTGTAGGAACTTTTCATTTTGATGTAGTCCCCACAGTTTATTTTTGCTTTGATTTTCTTTGCCTCGGGAGACATAGTTAGAAAGTGTGGGTCCAGCCAAAGTCCACAAAATTACTGCCTGTGATATCTCAAAGTATTTTTATCATTTCAAGTCTCGAATTAGGTCTTTAATCCATTTTATTTTTGTATATGGCTAATGAAAGGGATCAGTTTCATTCTTTTGCTGGTAGCTGTCCAGTTTTCCCAACACCATTTATTGAAGAGACTATCTTTTCCCATTGTGTATTCATTCCTCCACTGTTGAAGATTACCTGTCATATAATTGTGGTTTGATTTCTGGACTTGCTTTTCTATTCTATCAATCTATGTGTCTCTTTTATGCCAATGCCATACTATTTTAATTACTACCACTTTGTAATATAAATTGAAATCTGGAATTGTGACACCTCCACTTTTGTTTTTCTTTCAAGATTGCTTTGACTATTTGGGTTCCACACAAATTTTAGGATTGCTCTAGTTCTGTGGGAAAAAAAATTGGTATTTTGGTAGGGATTGCATTAAATCTGTAGATTGCTTTGGGTAGTATATACACATTAACAACATTTGCTCTTGCAACTCATGAGCATGAAATGTCTTTACTTTGTGTTGTCTTGAATTTCTTTCATCAGTTTTCACAGTACTTTATAGTTTTCACAGTACTAGTCTTTCATTTTTTTTGGTTAAGTTTATTCCTAGGTATTTTCTTGTTTTTGGTGCAATTGTAAATGGACTGCTTTCTTAATTCCAGCTGCTTAATTATTAGCGTATAAGAATGCAACAGATTTCTGTACATTGATTTTGTATATTACCCATCAATTCTTTATAGAAAATATACTACGTTAAAGGCTGTTTTCAAGGTCGTCACAATTCTCCATTTTGCTGAAGTCATTAGTCAATCCTAAATCCTTCTCTTCACCACTCTGCAGCGTTGACAAGTTGACTACTTCTCAGCCTTGAAGCACTTCTGTCTGTGATTTCTAGATGCCGTAGTGTCTTGGTTTTTCTTCTTCCAAATTCTTAGCTCCTCTCTAGGCTACTTTGCTAAACTTTACTCATGTGATAAAACTGTACATTTCAGTATGCCCTTGGTTAAAGTTTTAGCCCTCTTCTCCATCAAACTTTTTTCTGGGTGATCTCACCCAGGTCCCTAACTGCAAATCAAATCCATATTCTAATTACCCAAATTATGTTTCCAGCTGAAAACTCTGTCCAGATATCCAGGCTCATATATCCAACTCTGTATTCATATTTCTACCATGGAACTGGCTTATGTAACTCAACATATGCAAAGAAAGAACTCTGGATCTCCCCCAGCCCCACAAGATCAGTTTCTTCTTGAGAACTCCCCACACATATCAGCTCATTTGCTTGGGCCTCAAACTTAGACGTTATGTTTGATTTTTCTCTTTTCCTAATTCTTGACAAGCACTTCATTAACGGGTCGTGTCAGCATTACTCCTACATAAACCTGGCATCTGACTCTTTCTCACCACCTCTTGTCCTAGCTGTTGCCATTTCTTGCCTGTTGTACTAGATTACCTTCTTAAATGTTTTTACCCTTCAATGTAGTTTATTCTTATATGGCAACTAGAATGACCATTTTAAGATGACTTAAAATTTTCCCAGGTTTAACCTCTTCCAATGACTTTCACTTTCGAATAGAAGTGAAACCACCCCTTACAGGGGCCTCTGAGCACCTCAGCTTTAGTGCTCATTTCTTGGCCCTCTCTTCTTGCCACTGTCCCAACGAGTCTCTCAACTTCGGTCACATGGTCTTTCTCATGCACCTGAAGCACATCACACTTTTCCCCATCTTGGGTGTATTTCACTCGCTATTCACTTTGCCTTGCATAGCCTTCCCCCAGATTTCTGCATGGTTGTGTCTTTGTCATCAGTCACATCTTAGCTCAATTTTATCTCAACAAGATTTCTCGGAGCTCCCACTCCTTCGAAACCAGTCACTCACATAGCAGACACTTCCAGCTGCTTATTATACAGCCATTTTTCTTTGATGACAGAACCTTGATTTGATTCATATCACCTAGAAGAACAGAGTTTTCAAGGGAAACCGGTCCTTCCTACCTCCAAGGAATGAGTCTTGGTTATTTTAAGGCAATAATGGTCATCCCGGACTATTGCCAATTGACCCGTTTAGGCATAAATCTGTCATACAATTCAGAGGATGCCTTGGGTAGGCGGCAAGCCTTGGCAGTTCTAGAAAACTGTATCTCTTAAAAGGAATGCTCCCTTTACTACCCCAGGGTATCTGACACCTGAGACACCCTCAGCTGTTACAGAATTCCTGAAGATATCCAGGCAAAAAGGACTCGCCAATGCACATAAAAATGGCAAATAATGAAAAATTTCTGTAAATGAGGTGGCTGAGCTCCTGAATTAATCATCCAGGCGCTTTTCTAGCTCCGCCTTCGTTATGTGAGATATTCAATGTCCTTACCAAAAATTTATTTTTTCCTTATAATTTTAGAAAGGAAGCATCCTCACTGCTACATTAGATATCCCATTATCTTATTTTTTTTTCTTCCTCGCACTTTCCCTAGTGAGGCCAGGGACCACATCTGTCTTGTTCACCCCTATATATTTAGCACCAGGACAGTGCCTTGACCATAGTAGGGATTCAGTAAATATTTTTAAATTAGTGACTAAATTAATGAAACAAAACCAGTGTCTGGTGGAGTTCATAAAGTATTGAAGAGAATAAAGAAATTGTCATACACCTTAACACATGTAATAGTTATAATACCCTTGAAACATGTTAATTTGCTATGCTCTTTTATCTTTCTATGCTATGTAATCTTCTACCAATCAGCTATTGTATGTGTGTGTGTGCGTGTTGGGGTAGAATTAAAGCTGTTAAAGAAAAAGAAATAGCTCTTTGGTTTTGAAGAAGAAAAGTAGGATTTGGGGGATGTCTTGCAAAGCAATTGTCTAAATTCCAGGTGATGCAGAAAAGAAAAGGATTTTCTAAATTCTGTAAACTTCCGTTAGCCTACTAAGATGTCAGCCCTCCCAGCTGGAGTGCTCAGATCTGCAGTGAGGTCTGAGAAACACCAAGAAAATGAGTCTTGGCACTTTGTGGAAGAAGGCTAGAGAAGTTTTCAGACTAGAGAGAAGAGAGAAATTGTAAGGAAAGGGAAACATACCTTTCCCTTCCCCATGAGATGTGTGAATTTGAAGAACATTGTGGAGGTATTGAGCTTCTATCAGAGGAGACTAAAAATACTTGACGTTAATAGATCACTTGCCTGGATTGACCATGGAAGAAGCTGAAAGATGATTGGAGAATTCGTTGTGATCCTTGCCAAGCCCCAAAGGAAAGAGATGTCTAGATGAAAGAGCACCGGGGCAATGGAAGAGTGGTGTGACCAGTAGAGACCGGGAAGTCTTTTACCTCGAAGTACAAATGCCTGGAATGAAGAGCTTCAAGGAGTGTCATTAGGATGCTTCAAAGAGTCAGAGCCCATTTCGGTAGGGAAATCATGAGAGCAACCACAACACAGTGGAAGCCAATAAGGATCTAGGAGACAGTGTGTACACCTGAATAGACGTAGGTTACCTCTTTGTCTCAAATGTGTATCTCTAGTCCAAACCTCACCTTTGAATTCTAACAAGCTTGACCCCCTTGTCTGCTCAACATTTCCACTTGCATGACAAATTAAACTCTTAAAATTAGCATACTCTCCCCAAATTAGCATACCGAAAACAGAAATCTTAGGTTTATTACCCCAAGTCCGCTCCTCTTTCTGATTTTTCCATCTCAATAAATGTTCACTCTCCCCAGTTGCTGAGTTTAAAATCTTGAACCTCAGCCTTGACATCACTTGGAAACTAATACTCAGTTTCAAATCCATCAACACGTTTGGCCGTCTGTGAGTTCAAAATACAATTAAAATCTGGTTACTTTCCATCCATTTCTGCTAGCACCGCATTACCCTAAGCCAGTGTCATTTCTTGAATGGGCATTTGTGATAGTTTCTTAACTGGTCTCCCTTATTCTAGTTTTGCCAACTTCAAATCTGTTTTGCGTGCGCGCACACACGTCAGTATGATACTTATAAAAGTCCGATTATGTCTGTCTGCTGCTTAAATCCTACAAATGGTTTTACCCTGCAATAACAATAACATCCAGATCTCTCACTGTGGCCTAGAAGGCTCCACTTCACGTGGTCCCTAGGTACCTGTCTCATGCATTCATTAGCTACTGCTTACTCTTCTATAGTCTCCCTGGCCTGATGATTAGTCCTCTGCCAAGACAAGGAGCATGTGCATCAAGGCCCATGGAAACTTTTTCCCCCTGATGTTCCTGTAGCTTGCTCCTTGCCTTCATTATTATGTCTTCAATCAAATGTTCATACATCAGCAAACTTGTTGATGATCGCTCTCAAAGGAGGATGAACATATACCTTTCCTGTCCTAAAGCGAAATCACTTTTTTTTTTACAGTTTTTTTTCACTGTAGTGAAATCACATTGTAGTATGTTGATTACAAGTTGCAAATCCTATTTTAAAAAAAGAGTAAGAGAAAATTTGGATAGTGAAAGCACATTCTTTAAAATATACCAATCAAAATATACAAATATACAAATCAAAATATACAATATACAATATTTGTATATACAATATAGAAATCAAAATAGAGTTCAAATGAAAGAGAAGTCATTTCCAATGGATGAAATCAGAAAAAAAAAGAAACAACTTATTCACTAGGTGGTATTTAAGATAGAGCTTGAAGAATATATATGGATTCTTAAGACACAGTCAGTACCTGAAAGCTAATTAGATTCGAGCTATCGATTCCAGACATGATGAGAAGTTACTATGTGTCCAGCTTGTAGGATACTGGATTCTCTTATCAAAGGACAGGTTTATACTGCAGTCGCAAAATAAGGAATGGCAAAGTGACAAAGCAAAAATTCTGAGTTACCAAGGTGAGAACATGGGTATCTAGAAGCAAGCCTTTTCTTGGTTTATAGGACTCCGGTGCCTAGAATGTGATAGGTTCGTATGTAAGAAAATGTAACAACCAAGTTTATCGGTTTACACAGAAAAAGAACAGATTTGAAGCTGTTTTTAGGCTGCCTTGCTCAGTTTCTAGACTTTTCCAACATTATCCCTACCAGGGAGCAGGTCGGTTTCCAGGACCCAAAGTGGTCTGGACCTAGAGATAGGGACTAAGTGTCTTGGTCTGGTTAGGCTGTGCTATGGAACGAATTATGTCCTCCCAAAAGTCTTATGTTGAAGCCTGAACTAGCCCTGTGGCTCTATTAGAAATAGAATCTTTAAGGAAGTGAATAAGGTTAAATAAATTTGTGGGGGTGGGACCCTAATCTAGTAGGGCTGCTATCTCGATATGGAGAGACACCAGCTCTCTCTCCTCCTTGTAAAGACCTAGGAAGAATTTGGTTCTCCACAAGCTTGGAGTAGAGTTCTCATCAGAACCCTCATATGTTGGCTCCCTGTTCCCAGATTTTTCTGGCCTCCAGAACTGTAACAAAGTAAATTTCTATTGTTTAAGCCACCCAGTCTATGGTATTTTCTCACAGCAGCCTAAAGTGACTAACACACTAAAATAAGCAGAAGTCTACAATTTCATGATTGTAAATGAAATGACCGGGCAAGAGTCAAATAAGAATTTGAGTGTTAATACATTTGAAATTTCCCAGATAATAGAGACAAGGCAGTTTAAGAGACTGTGGACCACCTAAATGGCATTTCTTCCTGACGTCTTCCTTCCTTCTGAATGTGCCTCTCCATTGCAGATGGATGGCTCTACTGTGCCAGCCTGATCACGGATCATGGCATTGGCTTGCTCTTCAGTAATGGCGATCATCTATGGAATAAAGTTCCTACCTATCCTGGCAAGCAAAGCCTTTCATGATCTGGCTCCCATGTTACACTTTTGATTCATTTCCTGCCACTAACACTAACACCTTAATTTTTGGCCTAAAGGAACTGTATCAAATTTCATGTATTATCATGCCATTTTCACAGCTTTAAGCTTAACTCTCTGCCTGGGAAGCCCTCTTTCTTCCCCAACACTTCACATCCATTTTTAAGACAATTATCCATTCTTCAAGTCTTGGCTACAATCTTGTCTTCTTTCCTGATCCCAGAATTATTCTGTTCTACATACTCCATTATGTCTTGAAAATTTATCTATTATATAAAATCAGTCGCCATAGCTATTGCGTATGTATCCCTGTAGTGGACTTAATTCAGAGTTACTCACTTGGCCTGGAAAATTCTCCTTATCTTCTTGTGCTTCTCTGTTTTGCAAGTGTCATTCCTGTTTATTATCAGTCCCTGGCCTAAAATTCTTCTTGGAAAACATTCCCAGTCTTTTTAACTGAGCTGTAAATACCCCTTCTCACTCCCATTTTCTCTTGATGGCATTGTATTTATTTCCTATTTTCTTTACTCTAGAATGATGAATAAATGTCTTCTCTCTGCTAAAACTATACTGTCCACATGCAGTGATGATGCAGAGGCCACCAACCACATGTGACTCATGAACCCTTGAAATGTGGTTGGCTAGTCCACATTGATTTGTGCTATAATTGTAAAATATTGCACCAGATTTTAAAATAAATAATATTCCCCCAAAATTATACACAGTATCACAATAAAACTTTGTATATGGGTTACATGTTGAAATGATAATATCTTGGATATATTGAGAGAAAAATTATTAAAATTCACCTTTTTGTTTTTTACTCCCTCTAACCTTGCCACAAAACAATTAAGATTTTTTTGTATATGCCATATATTATATATCTTCTAGATAGCGCTAGATCATGGTCTTCAAACATAGAGAAAACATTTTACTGATTTTTTTCTTCATATCCTTGTATGGCTCAAAACTGTATTGATTGAATAACTAATGAATGGAAAATAATCATTAGAAAAATAGCAGTGTCACTTAAGTAGCAGCAAGCAAAGAAGTTTACCCAGGTTGTATGTTCCTAACTTACCTGGTTTTAGATCCATCATAAAAATGCTCTTTATGGTATTATTATAGTATAGAAAAAACCAGAGAAAAAGGAACCAGCTTGAAAACCTTCTGATGGTAAAGTTCTGACTCTAAAATGTACATCCTGACTTTCATATATACTTTAAAAATTTTTTCATTTGAATCTGTGTTTGGGGGGCAATTCCGAATGTGCCTGTCATAGGCAGATGCTTCTGTTCTCTAAGACTAGAGACATAGGAATCAGTAGGTGGTAGTGCAGATGGCAAGGAGAGGGTGGGGTGACATTTCAAACTGTGGGCGGGACTAATGCAAATTTGGCAGCCCAAATGGAATTTTTGTGGGCCTGATAATTTTTGCAAGACTTCTTGCTTCCCAAGCAGTCGTTGTCTACCCTCCAAGTCCCCCACCATATATATATGTACACAGACACATACACACACACACTCATCTTAACTTTCTCCATTGCAAGTCTTTTATTTTGTAGTTAGGAAAGACCAAAAGAGTCCTTCTCAAAATTGTGCTTATGGGACCAAAGTCTATACTTGTAATATTGGAAACCACAGGAATTTTTCTTAAAAAGGACTTTAAATATAGATCAATAAATTTGTTTTTCATTATCCATTTAATGATTAGAAACATGCATACTGTGAAGTTATTAACAGAATATTCAATAATGAAAAATCGTTTTATCTGATTTTTTTTTAAGCTTTTGTCGTTGGATTTACAGAGCTGTAGAATGAAAACTTCCTAAGATAAGTCAGCCTCCACACTGAGCTTTGCTGGCATGACTCAATGCCATTTCCAAAAACACAAGGTGGAAGAATTTTATCTCTGTATCCTTGATCCCCAACCTTTCTGTAGAGAACACCCTCCAGCTTGTCAACGTGTTCATATAGCAGTGATATGTTCCCCACCCTCTAGCCAAAAAGAATTATATGTTTTATCTTTTATGTGCTTGATCATGGGGTAGCCAATTATGTTAGTGAAAAATTTAACTTTTTGCAAACTACTCTTTCCAATATTCTCATCTACCAAATTTGTAAAAATATTGGAAGTTTAAAAGGTAAAACTGTCAATTGACTATGATAAAAATGATGCTTGCCTTTTGGCCCCACAGAATGTTATAAACCCTTATATTCTGAATTCCAGGTCATTCTCCTTTTAAGTTTTTGCTGTAGCAGGAAGAAAAAAAAGAGAGAGAGAAAGAGAGAGATACCGTCAAGTGTAAGCGAGGCTCTGGAGTAACCCATATTCTTATGCATTGTTAGTCGGGATGGTGGTTCCTATGAAAACAATTTGGCATTATGTAGTAAAATTGTGCATACCTCACTATCCAAGAGCTCATTATTAGGGTCACGTCCTAAAGAAATTCTCAAACATATGAACCCAGAAATAGGTACAAGAATGTTCACAGGAACACGGTCGATGACAGCAGAGAATTAGGAACTACACAAAGCCCTCTGGACAATGAAATGGTTCAGATAATTGTAGTAAATTTATACCATGGAATGCTCACCGGCAATAAAAATGATCTGTAGCTAAAATGAGCATGAGTGTATCTTAAAGTCATGAAGTTGAGAAGAAAAATAAAACATGAAGGACTACATACAGTAAAATCCCATTTGTATATAGTCTTGATTCCTGCAACATTAAACAATACATTGATTAAATTACATTGAGATAAACATGTTTATACATAAGGTCGCAACAAACAGAAAGTTCAAGATACTAGTGAATTTATAGTGAACAGAATGGAGAGTGGTAGAACCAGGGCACAGTAAGCAAGGGCTTCCAGAGTATCTTGGGAATGTTTTATTTTCCAACTCAAGTGGTAGGTATTGGAGTGTTTATTAATTGTATTTCATACAAGTAGAAGTTAGTACATTTCATTAAAACTTACAGTTATGAATATTTTGTGTATGTCAAATATTAAATGTAAAATAATTTGAAGCATAGAGTTATAAAGGAAAGCAGGGAGGGAGGGAAAAAAAATGGAAAAGTAAAGGGAGAAAATAACATCTAAGAAAGAGAGAATAAAATAGTTAACCAGTCTGTGTGAGCAAAACAGAAATCCCAAAGGGAAAGTCCTAATAAACAAAGAAATGTTGGTTATGATGATATATTAACAATAACATTGAAATAACTGTGATGATAACGTAGTATCTAATGTTTATGCAGTAGTGATTTTCCAGACAATATTCTTAGTTGATACATTAACTGATCTGACAATTATAGTAACTTCAAGGTAGAGGCTCTACTACTATTTTCATTTTTCACATTATTAAACTGAAGTAAATACAATCCCAGTAAACTTGAAAAAGTCACAAGTTTGGTAAGTGGCAGAGTGGGGATGTTAATCCCATTACAGACAGGCTGATTTCTTAATGCTCCAAGAATCATGGTGCCCAGATAATGAGTAAGTGTTAGGCTTGAAGCCTATCTGGCAAAGTCTCCATGAACTTCCAGTCTTTTCTAAGATACATCTAGGTCATTTATGGGAATTTTGCTGATTCTCATGGAAATCAGGCAAACTGTTTCAGGAGCTAGAAGATTAAAATCTGAGCTTCTATCTTTACCTTTCAAGAAATTCTACAATTCCCTGCCTCTTCTCAAGACTGGTCATCCTTCATGAGATATGGAGTTTGGAATCTGTAGCAGAGACATTAGGTCATTTTTATTAAATGCATTTTCATGCATTACTGTATCTTCCTCAATTTCAATCCTTCGTTTTCTTCCTAGAGAAATAGTAAGTCTTATATAATGCATAGGATTTTTTTGTGGTACATAATCTTTGATTAAAGAACAAAATTGGAGAGGCGCCTGGGCGGCTCAGTTGGTTGAGCGTCTGACTTTGGCTCAGGTCAGGATTTCGTGATTTGTGATTTCGAGCCCCGTATGGGGCTCTGTGCTGACAGCTCAGAGCCTGGAACCTGCTTCAGATTCTGTGTCTCCCTCTCTCTCTACCCCTCTCCTGCTCACGCTCTGTCTTTCTCTGTCTCTCAATAATAAATAAACATCTATTTTTTTTAATTAAAGAACAAAATTGGCTAATACATTCCATATTTTCTGCCTAGTCTTCGTTGAAACCCACTGAGGACATTGCCAGGTGTAGAGTTTTATACACGGACACCATCACAAATGGTTACAAACAGGGAAAGATGGTAAGATTCTATATGTTTTTCAGAAATGTTAGTAAATATTATAACCATCTCTTAATTTCTTCCATCATTGTGATGACTTGATTCCGTGGAATGACATAGGCTTATTAATATTTTATCACTGTAGTTAGTAGAAGTCATCATAAAATTATATGTGACTCATCAAGATGGAAAAATAAAGCTCAGAATAATCATCAAAAGGGAGTCACCTTCCCTTTATTCCCCTACCCTGTGGTTCCACAACCTGACACAACAGTGATTACATCCTTTCCAGCCCAACTTGCTATGGAACCCAAATCCACCCCCCACCTTAGTCTATACTGTAAGTATGATGAGGATGTGAAGAAAATCTAAAGAGTTTCCAGATCAAGATACAGTGAGAACACCACAGGCTTCGAAGTCAGTGAAGCCTGGCATTGTGCCTTCTTAAAAAAGTTTCATAATCTTGTTTTCAATCTCAACAAATCATTTAAATTTAGCTTCAATTTCTATAAGGGGCGTTAGACCTCCTTCACGTGGTATTTGTGAAAGTTCAGTGAGCTGATATATATAAAATGTGCACCAGTGTCTGATGCTAGTGCTTAACAATTTTTAGTTTACTTAACTTCCATTAATCCATTAACCCAAGTAGATTTTTAAACCCATGATGACTATATGTAGCCTCAAAAGTTCTTAAATCATATGGATGAAACCAAAATAATGGACACAATATCTTTTTGGGGAATGAGCCGTATCAAGTTCCCCTGGTCCTCATCTAGCAGCCTTCCATTCCCCTAGCTTTGATCATTGATAATTGATCATTGGACTCCACCCAGCAATTTCAGCCTTCCCAGTATCCCTGGCTGGAGGCATTTTTATAAGATCTCACTCAACGCATAGAGACCAATGATCAAGTAATTCTTGCTGGTAGTTGTTCTCTGACCTTGTGCCTCAATTGTTGCAAATGTGCCTTGTCTTACTGTAACTACCTTTAGTTCCTAGATAACCAGATTTCTGGTCTCCCCTGTTTGTCACCCCTCTGCCCTCAATCTATTCTCCTCAGAGTTGCAAACATAAACTTTTAGTTGTGTTATATCTAATTCTGTCATCCCTCAGCTAAATCCTTCAGTGACTCTTCATAGCCCTAAGATAAAATCTAACCTCATTAGCATCTTGAGGATTCTATATAATTCTGGCTATTTCTTCCTTTTGTAACCTCATATGAAATTACTCCTCTTTTTTGTTTGTGTTTGTTTGTTTAACTAAAGTTGAACAGTCTTGGCTGGTGTTTAAGATTTCTTCCTTGAATGTGACAAACTCGTTCCTGCCTCTGGCCCTATTGTTTCATCAGGTTGTTTTCAAAATTTCCTCATTGTTTCCGATTTTTAGCTGTGTGACTATTACATGCTTAACTGTGAGTTTCTTTTTGTATTACTGATTGAATTGCACAGTGCTTCCTAAGTTCCTGATCTGACATTTTTTATCAGTTTTTAGAAATGCTCAACCATTCTCTCTGGTTCTGCTCTGTTCTCTCGCCTTTCCTTGTGAGACTCCAATTACATGTGTGTTAGATCTTTACCCTCTGTCTCACATGTCTGTACACCCTTTTCTGTATTTTTCTTTTTCTCCTCTCTGCCGTTAGTCTGGATAGTTTGCATAAATCTGTATTCCAATTCCCTAATCTTGTTTTCTGCATGTCCAATATGCTGTTAAACACAACTATTTTTCAGTTCTAAAATTTCCATTGTATTCTTTTTTTATATAGCTTTCAATTCTCTGACAACATTTTCTACCCTTTCATTTATTTCTCGATAGTTTTCTCCTTTCTTGAACACTTTAAACATAATTATTTGATTGTCCTCGTCTGCTGTTCCTACTATTTGGATCCCTGGAGGTCTATTTTTATTTTCTTCAGTTTTCTAAATGTTTGATCCTGTGGTTCAGTCTTTTAGCATCTCTAAAATACCTGATGAAATGCTGGTCAGGGGGAGTGATAGAATCCCAAGCAGGCCCATGCTGTCAGCCTAGAGCCTGAGGGAGGGCTCAGGGCTCAATATCACAAACAGTGACATCATGACCTGAGCTGAAGTCAAGAGTTGGATGCTTCACCGACTGAGCCACCAAATGCCCCTGAACTTTCTTATAGTATATTATGCTTTTCATTTATAATTGCACTTTAACTTTTTGTGATTGTATATTATTTGCTTACTGCCTTTCCCTAAAGACATTTTAAGGTCCAAAATTGTAGGGACCATTGTACTTTCTCCTCCTTCTCCTCCTCCCCCCTGCAGTGTTTTACAGTTTTTGTGTGTCCCTGACCTTTATCTCTGTCAGCTATTCATTTACTTAGTTCTCCAACTACTCAGCATTTTTGTGCTTGCTATATTCCTTCTCCTAGGATGTGGCATCATACTTCTAAAGCAGTGGTTTTCCATCTTGGCTGAGGACATAGTCCTAGTTAGCAAAACCTTTATAAGAAAAATTTTTAAGTACTGTTTTGAATATGATGAATATGTATTAGTAGCACAGACAGCTAACTGTCTAACAAAATATGTAGCCCTCCTCCCATAGTATAAAATTGACTTTGGCAAGTCCATGCTTGGAAAAAAGACTGTATTTCCCAACCCCTTTGCTCCTAGACAGGGCCATGTAATTAGTTCTCCCCATTGAAATATGAGCAGGAATTCTGTAAGTTGCTTTTATATCAAATCTTTTAAAAGGAAAGGCTACAGGGGCTCCTGGTTTGCTTAGTTAAATGTCTGTAGCTCTTGATTTCAGCTTAGGTCATGATCTCATGGTTCCTGAGACTGATCCCCGTGTTGGGTTCTGCACTCACAGTGTGGAGCCTGCTTGAGATTCTTTGTCTCCCTCTCTCTTTGCCCCTCCCTCCACTTGTTCCCTCTCCCTCTCGCTCTCTCTTCCTCTCCCTCTCTCAAAATAAATAAACTGCATTTTCCTCACTGCATCCTTTTTCAGGTGACAGTTTTAGGGAGCCTGAGGCCATGAGACTAATGGAGACTGTGTTGCTAATAACATCGGGGGAAGCCTCCATGTTGTACTGTTAATAGATTAAAAAGTGATTGCCCATTTTGTTGAGCTACTGAAACATATGGGTGTATTTGTAACAACTGTTAACATTCCTAAACTAATACAGAAAGTGATTCCGTAAACTGGGTGGTACCAGAACAAAAACCTAAAATATGTGACTTTGGTTAATTGTCAGGAGGTGATCATCAAAGAAGTTGATATAATATGCTAGGAACATAGAGACTCATGTTCTGCAGTGTAAGAACATTTCATCAAATTGTTATTGTCAGAACTTTATAAGGATACTGCCGGGGCAGCTAGGTGGCTCAGTCAGTTAAGAGTCTGACTTTGTCTCAGGTCATGATCTCCTAATCTGTGAGTTTCAGCCCCACGCTGGGCTGTGTGTTGACAGCTCAGAGCCTGGAACCTGCTTCAAATTCTGTCTTCCTCTTTCTCTGCCCCTCTCCCACTTGTGTTCTGTCTCTCTGTCTCTGTCAAAAATGAACATGAAAAAAAAAAAAAGATACTGCATACCTCCAAAACTATAGCTCTATCTAAAATGATGAAAACAACAACAACAACAAAAACAAATAGGAAAAAACACCATAATGAAGCTAGTGCACGTTGGATGTTTCTTACATGACTTCATGGAATTTTACAAGAAAGAAAAGGGATCATGCAAAACCAGGATGAAAAGTTCAGCCCTATGGCAAAGATTAGTTTAAAAGAGTCTTAGTCCAAAGAAGTTTATGATTTCATATGGCACTGAGGAAACTGATCTTAGAAACAGACACAGGGAGGAAGGGAGAAAAAGAACTAAAGCAGATTTGAGTATGAAGTCAAATAAGTTTTGAGTGTGGTTATTATAACTTGGTACTGATGGAAGTAATTAGATCAGAAGCCTCTAAATTTTAGAGAATTCTGTTGTTACAAACCAAATCCAAACAAAACATGACTCTGTCCTAAAAGAAAAAGCCTACAGCTGTTCAAAGAAAGGTCTCTGTCCCCTCAAATTTATAATAACAGGAATTGTGATCCAAAATCTATTGCTGCTGTTTCAAATTACCACAGACACAGTGGCTTCAGACAACACAAATTTATGATCTTTTAGTTCTGGAGGTCAGAGATTTAAAATGTGTCTCACTGGACTTAAATAACCATGTCAACGGAGCCGTGATTCTTACTCTATGAGAGAACTTTTTTTTTCACCTTTCCTAGTGTCTAGAGACCATTGCGTTCCCTAGATCATGTCCTCCTTCTGTCTTCAAAGCCAGCAATGGCTAGATAAGTCCGTCTTGCTGTGTTATTCTGACATTGACTCTCCTGCCTCCCTTCTTCACAATCTTCTGATTGTATTGGGCCCACCCAGATAATCCAGGATAATCTCCCCATTTTAAGTTTAGGTAGCAACCTTAATTCTATCTGCAACCTTAATTCTCCCTTCCCTTGTAATATAACATATGCGTGGGTTTTAGGGATCAAAATGTAAACCTTTTGCGGGGGGATATGGTTCTTACCTAACCATATGGAGTGGTGGGTATACTCCCTACTGTTGATTTCAGAAACAGTCATGAAGGATAATGCACCGGGTTAGATGCAGCAGCCATTGAAAATAACAGATAAGGAAGTAAATTTCAGAGTCAGAAATCAGCGCCTTGTCATGAAACATCTTTAATCATACATATGCTTCACGATGTCTACTCAGCAGGATTTTGCCTTGCTGAGAAACAGTAACTGTTGTGTGTATATTATTCTTGCTTTTGCAAATGAGAATTTTTTGTAACAGTAACCTCTATACTGTTGGTGTGTGGTAATGGGGCAGCCAGGAACTTGTTCTTTTGGGGTTGTTGTGTCATTGGGAACCAAATTTGAATGAATTAGAGAGAATTGTGAACTATGTAGAGTTCCTTGACATGGGGCTGGATTACGGGAAAGGACAGGAATTTAGCTTACAAAACAGAAGGTTCTGTATGTGGAAAGAAGGAAGCACACACATTTGATGGTCAGGGAATGTATAGGCTGTGGCCAAGACCACTAACTTGCTACCAGAATTTGTGCTCTAGCTTCTGTAGTGTTTATGGGAAGTTACTACCCAGACAGGGACCTCATTTGTCAACCTCCACTTGCATCCAGGTGGGGCCATTTGGCTAGTTAACTACCAAGGAATGAGAGTAGAAGTGATATGGTTCAAGTTAAGAAGTGGAGATTTCTTGTTAGGTGTCCTTTCTCCTTTTCTGATTTCAAGACTCCACGGCCTTGGAGACAGAGGAGCCATGAGAAGGAAAGAACCAGGCTCCTTGAATCACCACTAAGAGGAATCTGCTTGGTGACAATCCAGCCTGCATTGGAGTACTCAATGAGCAAAGAAATACATTTCTTCTATGTTAAATCTTTAAAATATAAGGTATTATTTGTCACATAAATCACTGTTTCCCTAATATAGTAGTTCCCTGACTAAGCAGTCAGGGGTTAAAAAAGCCCTTAATTTTATAAAACAAAAAAATTAACTTTAGGATAGGTTCATCATTTCCCTATTAAAACACCAAAACTTATAAAAGGCATAGCATGAGTACATAAATAATTAGTTCTGTGACTGTTTTAATCAATGCTGAAATTTGTGACTATTTAGGTACAAAAATGCTGAAAATAACAAAAAAAAAAAGTCCTGTTGAATATTCCTTTCAAAGTAAGGACAAGATAAAGCACATTGTTTGATATAATTTAGCATAATCCTCAATTTTTATTTTTAAGGGTCCTGGTTATGTTGGGGTATATGTGAATATATATGCCTTATATATATGGAATAATTTTTGTGTTAAGGAGAAAAAAATGTATATATGACTATTAACTACAGTTGCTGTTTTATACAAAAAGGGTACAAATAGAGCCAAATTTTATAGGTAATAACACTTGCCAAGGTTGAGCATATCATGACAGGAACTAACCTATTTAGTTCTGTAAATTGTTAACTTAGCCATAACATTTCAGGACTTTGACTCCCTTCACAGTATCAAGGTAGTTTAGTAATGTTTCTTATGTTTTAATTCAAACTCAGGAATTAGCCTTCTCCATCACATAAACTGATACTGAGTAGCATAGCAAATTATCAAATAGTTACAATTACAACACAGTATTTCTTATAAGTTAAAACAGTGCCTAGCTTTGGAAATGTTTTTCAAGAGTCATTATGCTTACAAAATTATAATTTAAACTCCTAAATCTTATGGTAACCTAAACCGTGTCCCCACCAGAGCTAATCTCTGTGCTAGTGCTGTTTATTCATATTGACGTAATAGAAATACAGAAGAAAATATCTGTCTCCGGATGATACAGATTTCCTTGGAAGACTCAGGTAATTGGGAGAAGAGGAAGGCTGATTACAATTCTATACTTGATTGAATTTTTTTTTTTTTTCGTAACCATACTGTCTTTGTAGTACCTAGATTACTTTCCTGCCCAAGGCAGTAAGACCATCTTCTACTTTTTAACCTATAAAAAGCCTTGTTTATTTTTTGCTTTTGTTCTCTAAAAGGAATCTGTGACCCTTATGGGGATTAGTCTTATAACAAAGAGTAAAAATACATAAGTGTCCTTCATATACATACATACATACAAAATACATAAGTGTCACACAAAGTATATTCAAGAAACATCTAAGACTACATTTGAAGTGCTCTTTGTTAATAATTCTTTGTGGTTATTTATTGTTTGTTTGTTTTTACCAAAACCCAAATAACTTCTCCTAGTGCCTGGAAATCTCCTTTCAAGGTGTATCTAGTTGATCTGATTAACCGATTTTTGATAATGACAGATGGAAATTTTGGTGTCAGTGAAAGAGGTGCGTCCATGGTGATGGTTTATGCATTTGAATGCACTTCTTAACTAACCTAATGCATAAATTAGATAATGAGGCTTTCAACCAAGTAGGAGAGGCAGATGGCCTTGAGGCATCTTGACCCTTGGGAAGAGGAAGTCTTTGACAGTCCTCTCCTGCTGAAGAGCAGCCTTCCAACTTGGCCTCGCATGTTGTTGGAGCTGTTTTGGGGCATGCCAGGATCAGGGAATTTGATACATGAAAGGCAGCAGCGGATCTGACAGGCAATTTAAGTCAGGAATTGGTGTTAACAGTAACACCTGATAATAAAACTCACCTCCCTGAATCACCATTCTCACCATGTTCTGAGATAGTGCACCAGTGTTGGAAGGTTTGCTCCAAGTTATTGATTTATACAATTTTTATTCACTGTGTCATTCTTTTACTGTCTCTTAATGTCTTACTTTTCCTTGGCCCACCTCACAGCATGGCCAACTTCTAAATATTCACTTTACAAATAATCAGCAGAATTCCCCTGACCAGTAGAATCCATGTCATTTGCAAATTCTTAAGTCCCACCCAGATCTCCTGGATCGGAAACTCAGGGCTGGGGCCAGTAATCTGTGTTTCAGCAGATTACTGAGTGCTTCTGAGGCATGCACAAATTTGAGAACCATTGATGTAGGATACTCTAGCTTAAAATTAGAGCTATAGCTTTCTCCTGTCATTAAGATTTTCTACCAGTAGCACCTCAGTCCAGCCTTTCTCTCAATGCTCTGGTGCTGAATATCCCCTTTAAATCTGCTTGGGGCGGGGGGCAGGGGAGGACAAACCCTCATGTCTACAGATTGACCTGTCCCATGAATTTCTCTTGGCTCTTAGGAGGATAATTAGAACAGATTTCAGTTACACTGGGTTTACCTGAAATGAACACAGCAGCAAATTTTGTTTAATTTTTCTGCATGTAATGCTTTTGGCTTATTTACCTGTCTTGTTTCCTTCATAATATATTTATAGAGTGCCTACTACTAGTCCAGGTACTTGATTAAAAGCAGTATTGTATATAAAATTTGTAGTCGAGTAAATTGCACTAGACATTATGTAGCACAGATGTAATTTAGATATAGCTGATATGTCCTGTAAAGTGTATGATTCACTGGTTTTTAGTATATTGACAAAGTTGTGGAACCATCACAGGTAATCCTGGAATAGTTCGTCACCCAAAAGGAAACCCTACACTTATTAGCAGTCACTCCCCATCCCCCAAATCACCCTCATCCTAAGGCAAGCACTAAGGTACTTTCTGTCTTTATGGATTTGCCTCTTCCAGACATACCATAAAATACATTAAATAATAGATCGTCTTTTATGACTCACTTCTTTTACTCAGCATGGTTTCAAGGTTCATGCATGTTGTAGCATGTGTTTATTGCCAGGTAATATTTCATTGAATGGTTTTACTGCATTGTATTTGTATACTTATAAATTGATGGACATTTGGCTTTTTACTTTTTGGCTCTCACGAAGATTCCTTCTGTGGACATTTCATGGATAAGTTTTTGTGCAGACATATTTTTTTCATCTCTCTTGAGTGAATACCTAGGAGTGGAATTGGTGGGTCACATGATCATTGCATCTTTAACCTTTTCTAAAGTTTTCCGAAGCACCTGACCCATTTTACATTCCACCTGTCATGTAGTTTTCAAGAGTTTTTGACCTAGAATTCTGGATTCAAGGTGAAAGTTACACAACTTTTTTTTTTTTTAAATACCAAAGGGCATGATGCATCCTAAGACTAGAAAAGAAGTAGACATCTCATAGAAACATTTATATATAACAGACAAACACACATTTCATCCAATTTTGGGGTGGCAAATAGAACTATAGAAATTTATGAAGCATGCAATTCTTCTCGGAATATTAGGCTCTTGGGAAGCTCTTAATAATAAATGAAAAGATGACCGACTGAGATGGTAATTTTACAGAAAAACAAATGAAGACACATCTACATTTCTAGTGTGACTCCAGCTGTGTGGTGAGTTCTTTAGATTTCTGTGATGTACTCACCCATATATGCTTCATGTGTCAAACGCAAATTTTCTTTTTTCCCCCTTAATGAAATATAATAAATTCTTCTTAATGCTGTTAATGAGATTAAGTGATGACCATCAATCTATCTTAATCATTTGGTATTTCCAAGGTTATTAATTTAAATGTTATTAGAAGTCTGTTAGACTTTATGACTAGAACTCGTGATCACATCCCTAGGAGTTGAAGGTAACAGAAATTTGAAGCCATGCTTAGGTTGTTGATGAAAATCCCCATGTTCTTTCTATGAGAAAATGCAAGCCTGTGGTTCAAAACAGTCATATAAAAATAACATGTTTGTAAGTTAAGGATGGCCTGTATTTTTGGATCACTGTTAGTATTACAGTATTTAATAGATATTTTTACTTAATTTTCAAAAAACACTTCAGTGAGAAAGCACTGAATTCAGTCCATTGTCTTAATACTTCATGGAGAATTAAAATGACAAATCCTTTATTTGAAGATATAACAAGTTATCAAAATGAAATGCATTTATAGATTTTATTGATCTAATTTTCCTGGTTTCATATTCCATTTTCAAAGCTTCTTCCTTGATCAAGGTGAGGATGTTTTATTTCTGTAAAATGTGTCTTCCTCGTCTCCACTGAAAGGAAGAGGAATCAGTACTCTGAAGATGTCCCACTGAGGTATTGCTGTTTATGGAAGAACAGCACACAAAACAGTAAATAGCTCTAGCCAGTGATTAAATGCAGAAGCAGAGTTGATGTATCCGATAAATGTAGATGTCATTTATGGTCTCACATGCTTCAGTATCATAAACACTCTTCTCATTGTACAAGTGCAAAGATGACAACACAAAATAAACGATAACACATATGTAAGTGATACAAATAAAGAAGCAGGTGCATATGCCAATATGAAGTATAATTCTGTTGAATTTATATGAATCTATCATGGTGTGCTCATATGATTTTTTTTTCATGTCAGTTTCAATACAAACTTTTTATAGTGATTAAGTGCTTAAAGGAACTATGTGGAGGATATAGGCTAAAGTTTCATATTTGGGAAAAAAAAACACTAGTCATCAGGAATTTGTAGTATCATTTAAGTATCAAGTCTGATCATTTATCAAGGTCATCAAAATTTGTCTAACATTAATGTTAAGTTGAATGAATATTTGTTATGTGTCTACATAGCTAATACTTGTGGACCTCACCAAATACTGTCCCAGTTTAAATATGTAATCATTGATCTTTTTAAATAAAACGGATACTGGCAATCTTCTATAATACTAAAAGCCATTAGAACACATCCTTTAAATGGGTGAACTGAATGATATATGTATTATATATAATAAAGCTGTTAAAAAACAAACTGGGAAAAATCATATATTTCCAATAACTATTTTTCCAGTTAAATTTTCCTACATAAATTGTGCCTTGAAAATGGTTTATTTTCTTTTTTTGTTGTTGTTGTTGTTACATACTAAATCAGTAGAATCTACCTTTACTGATCATTAGTGTACTAACATAATATGTACATTTTAAAGCATATATATAAATTAAGAATGAGAAAAATAATGGTACTTCCTTAGGGTGTGTGTATACCACAGAGTTCATTAAATGTATACTATGTACTAGTTCGTTGTTCTTAGAGGCTATTGTTCTCTTTAAAATAATGTCTTATAGATTTCAAGTCTGAAGTCATTAGAGAGGGAGACCTTTTTCACAACGCATGACTAAATGCTTTATCTGTTGTCCTTCTCCAGCCCTCACCTGGGGTGTGGTTACGAATCAATGAAAAAGCTGAATGAATGAATGAATGCATGAATGAATGGCATGCTGTATCATTTAATCCTCACAGGATTGTTCCCAACTTTAAAAATTTAAAACCAACGCTCAGGAAGGCCGAGGAACTTGGCCTCCATTCCTGAACTACTCAATGACAGCGAAGTTTTGTGGTTAGGTATAGCTGTGCCATTTCTAGCACACCACTGCATGTGACCATACTTCTCTGTAGCTGCGAATTTCTAGTCATTTCAAGACTCGGCAGAGTATCTGGAATCAAGAATGTGTTTGATGGAGGTCTTGGGGATGAATGAGTTCAAATTTTCTCATTAAGAACAAGTTAATGTAAGACATGGACAGAGGCTGGGGCATATGCCATTTAATGTAGTTCAGGACTCTTGAACGTTTTCTGAATGTGAAGACTTTTTGAGGTGAGAAGAAAGTCATGGAAGCTGCTAAAGCACTTTTGCCCTTCCCTCCTAATCCCATTTACACCTTCTGATTGTTGATGAATTTTTCCTGAAAAAAGGTACCGGGAGAGAGTAGTGGTTCCGAAGGTTGAACATGGAAAGAAAGTGGGTTCTAAATTTGATGAGTGATTTACTATGAAAGTGTTTGTTTCATACAAATCACTATTTTATATGAAATGGCTTGTGATGTTTTTCATTAGAGTTGATAGAAAAATCCTGCATGTCAAATGATCAGATTGCTGCCTATGAGCATATCAAATGCAAAGCGAATTTGCAAACTTGTTATAGTAGTTGTACCTTATATAACACTTAACTATCATTTTTTTAAATTTTAAAAGTGGTTAAATATTAATGTTATAAAATGTGTTCTCCTTTCAGAGAATCTTAAAAGGTTAATATTTCCTACAAGTAGGGAGATACTAAACATTAGATATTTTATGGATCAGTAAAAATTTTAGGTTGATGGAATATTAAAGCAAACTTGTCCTACTTTTTTGCCTCCTTTATGGCACTGGTTTCTTCTGTAGGCAGTTTTGGCCTTCACACTTCTTGCTGTCTCTATGTTACTTCTCTTTTGTTTGCATTGTGTTTATCTGTGTTGTATGAACAAACCGATTCCCCTCCCCCCCATTTCTTCCTTTATATTTCCATTTTTCTTTGGATAATTTCTTTTTGCATTTCAAAATTTTTCCACTTCCTTTTCTCCTCACTACTTACAAAAAAAAAAAAAAAACCAACAACAACCCTCTTTTGGTCATGTGTTAAAGACACTCAACTATTGTCTGTTGGGGAAGAAAAAAATCAAAAGAAGGGGTGGAGAAGGGGCGGAGTGGAGCTGGCTAGTTAACTTGGGGAAGAAAAGGGGAAAACACAGCAGAACTGGGTTCTGTCCCTGACCACTGATGAATCATGGCCATTTGTTACGGCTGGAATTGAAGTGCTGTCATCGTGTAGGCATTAAGTTTATGATGAGAGTTCATCTTTGAGAAGTATTGTGTCATTGTTCAAATGGAGAAATTTGACATAGTTTGAGAAATAGGAATGAATTGTATAATCAATCCAATATATAAGAAATCCCAAAATAATATTGAAAACAAGTCTTGAATACAAGGGACTGAAGGTACTAATAGAGACAGATGACTTCGTCTCCACAGCACTCCTAACCATAATGTTTTCATGCACATTCTTATTGCAGATAATTACTACTGACCATGTGAATGACATAATTAAAGTTAAAAATCATTATTAATGGGAGCTGGATTAGTGAATACTATTAGAATTTACAAAAATAAAAGCTTTCATTTTGAAGTTATCCACCTGATATTTTGGAGTTATGCTTTTGGTTTAAATGTACTAAAATTTAGTCTGCAGGTATCCTACCCCTATAAATTTTGTCCACAATGAATGACATCTTGGCAAAAATAGATGGATCTCTGTGTACCACAAAGATTTGCAGTAACATTTGCAGGTAGTAAATATACTTAGCTTGAAACACAGGGCTCACTTTGCTGTTTTACATTGGCCAGTCTTCACCCAAGTTGGCCAATTTATGAAATCAACTCTTGTAGCTAGCTGTGGACATTCTGAGAGAATCGTATTTTTAAAGTGTGGGTCATCTTAGAGTAAAATTTAAGGAATTGTGAATAAGAAAAAGAAAACCAATGTGTATAAATTCCATTTGTAGGCCATGCAAGCTATTTTTAGAATCCTTATTCTTGGTTTTAAAGGTATAAAATATTTAAATATTGTTAATTATAAAAAACAACAGGAAATTATACAGCATACAACAATATCCTTTAGATAATTAGGCATCATAGTATCTTTTTTCCCCAAATTGTAAGAAACCCTTAGAACCCCGCCACCTTTTAAGATGAATCTGCTATTACTGTATAAACATATTTGTACTGTCCTGATTTTCAAATGTTTGCACATACCAAACTTAGAAGTTTGTATCTCCCATCCGTGACAGGTGAGTAAAGTAGGTGATATTATTGACATCTATCAATGGAATTAGGATTGTAACTCTAAGTTTACTGATATGTCCAGGTGGTCATGTTTTCTTTGTAAGAATAGCAGGAATATTAATCACATAAATCTAAAATCTGTGCTTATCAAAATAAAATGATTGCTCTCTTGTTTTTCTCACCATTACTCATTACTGCAGAGGGTGAAATTCCCGGCCATACCCTTTTGTGGTGCTTCTGTGGACACTTAATAGATTAATTCTGTATTAACTGTATAAGCAGTGAATTTGGTCCAAACACACCTACAATCTTACAGAAATATGCTAGGTTACAGTGGTGGTTTATTGTATTTAAAGTCTATTAAAAACATAGCATCAGAAAAATATCAGTCAACCATCCTCCTTTTTTCTCTCCCATGAGAGCCTACATCCATACAATTAAAATAAAACCCCCAAACTGGAAGGAGTGACACATTTGTTAGTTTGGGTCATTTCAAATGTTACCCTCTATCTCTTACTGTTTGGTTGTATCTTTGCTGCTCACGAATACTGAGAGATAATTGAATTCTTCCCTCTGTGTAGGCATAAGGAAATGGATTCCACATATTTTGTGCTATACCCTACGGTTTAAAAACAAACACAAAAACAAAACAAGAAGTAACCAACAACTCCAACTCTCTAGGGTGAAAAAAGATCTTACAATGAAATCTAGATTTTCAAGCTTAATAACTTTTGTTTTTGCTTTTGTTTTTAATGAGAAGTCATGCTGTAGGTACTGATTTCTTCTTCTGAGATGGGCTTGTGTTTAATGGGGAAGGCAGAAGAGCAGGAGGAGAAAAACAGAAAAAGGGATGAATGAAGAAATCTATTAACAGAAATTTAAAAATAGAGTAGCATAAAAGCTATTGCTTGGTTGAAGACCTGATACAATTTTTCTTTTAATGTTTTTTTGTTGTTTTTTTTTTCCGAGAGAGAGAGAGAGAGAGAGAGAGAGAGAGAGAGAGAAAGAGAAGGGGGGGAGGGGGAGAGAGAGAGGGAGATAGAATCTGAAGTAGGCTCCAGACTCTGAGCAGTCAGGTTAGCACAGAGCACAATGCGGGGCTGGAACCCATGAACCACGAGATCATGGCTCGATCCGAAGTCAGAGGCTTAGCCGACTGAGCCCAAACTTTGATGGTAATTAATATAACTGATAATATTTCTACATATTTAAATCAGAAGTTTGTCAATATAGGATTCCGATGGGCAAACAATAAACTTCTAATGAGTATTATTCAATGCTACTTTGTATCCATTTAGCATTATCCATTCGTACTTGTTTAATGTTACTTTGTGTGCATTCTTTCCTTAAAAGTGTAATGCCTTGTCAATAACTATATTACTTGGGCCCCTCAAAAATGTCCTCTAAATATTTCTCTTGTTTGTAGGAGATATTTGACCATATTTCTACATCTCAGGTAGTGTCTTTTCCATGGTGCTTTCTGTAATGGCCTCTGTGCTGCTTTAGTTTAAAAATACTGAATGTGAACACTGAAGTAAAAACCATTACACATGCCCTTAACTATTCTCCTGGGAATTGATAGTTCTGAGTTGCTTTCTTTTCTTATTCCTATCTCCTGAAAACATTCCCCAAGGACTGAGATAGTTGAAGCTTTCTGTCGATTTGATTTTAACTCTGGCTTTGTCTGGCACTCGTGTGTGTGCAAAGGGGCATACCGTCTCACATTGCAAGTGTTTCCGATTCTGGCCCTCACACTATCTTTACCTCAGAGACAGGTCCTATTCTGCTATTTGCATGTAAATAAATAAGGCCTGTTGTCACAGTTTTCTTAGTTTCTTAATGTATACCAAAAACTCTAGAAAATTAGTCATTGCCTTTAAATTATTTTTTGGCCAAGGAGAATTAGTTTTCTTTCTAGAGTCTCTTTGTGTGTTTGCACATAAGAGAAAATATAAGACATTTTAGTTACATTGTCTTATTTTTAAAGCAAAAATGTTGAAGAAATCAGATTTCATTTATTGAAAAAAAATTATACAAAAACACTTACACATACAAAAATATGCTCACAAAAATTGAATTTTATGCTACCAATATGCATAGTATAAGCTAAAACAAAAAAGGAGATGGAAAATTTCATGGCTGTTAGGTCATATTGTTCTTTGTTCATTTTTAGTAAAAATAAAATGTACATAAACATTTACTTGTAACAATTCAGAGTTAGCCAAAAGTTAGAAATAATAAGTTGATCATAAGTAAAAGTCAATGCTTTCCATGAACTAAATATTTTGGATTAAACTTTTTTCTAGAAATGATTAATACAGACATCAAATCTTCATTAATCTTCCTTATTAGATTATTTCCTCTTAAATGCGTAGTAGATATTGATTTCTGACTTCTTGCTTACGGATAGCCCATAAGACAAGTTTCATCATCAATCCTTATGATTTATAAATATTTTACCCGGAATAACAATAGTTTTGGTGAATAAGCAAAATTTTATTAAAATTAGTGGGATATGATCTGGCTTCCATGGAATTTTGCAAAATAACTGAGCCGAAACAATGCACTGTAGGAGGCTATGGCTAATCCAACAGGCACATAATGCTAGGTTGTGAAATTGATCCTCTTTTAGTTATCATACTTTAGAAATAAAAGCCACATTTTGAATATCCTCATTAGAAAGGTTTAGACCGATAAAGCCTTTAAGAGCAAACCTCACAACAAAGCATTAAGCAATGATTTAGGCTTACAGTTGATAACCAACACCTTCAAGAAAGAATTATAGAAGCAATATGTTTCTTCAACAGCTTCAGATATTAGAGAACACAGTGCTTCGTCAGAGGGATCCGAAGAAATTGAGATCTGTCTCAAAGGCCAAAAGTTAACTGTGAAGGCTGACTTACCTTCTCTAGAAGTTTATTACATTCCTTTTGTTCTTTAAGCTCTTTCTCTTAGCTGTCAATGGGATAGGATGCACTTCCTTTGTAGGAACTCTGAAGTCATCATTGAAATAATTGACAGAATATGATACAGTATTTTTATGTAGGGAGGCTATTATGATACCAACATATCACATAGACAGTAATGGGCATCTAATTCTGCTATTTGTAATCCCCATGCTGCGAAGGAAAACCTTCTGAATCATTAAAAATTGAAACAAAAAATGAAGGAGTTGACTATTTGGTTATCTAAATTTGGAGTGGAAGGCTATCTTCAGTTACCTGAAATATCCTTCCCAAGCTCTAGTTCTCAGTCCCATTACATCCCACTGCATTTCTCATTTGCTGGCTCCTGCTGCCACACTCCATGCTTAGGAAAAAACAAACTAAGTTAAGTCACGGTGGGGTGCCTTTTGTGAGGCCACTCAGAATAGGAAGAAAGAAAGAGCAAGCTAGAGATGTAGAGAATATAAAGAAAACAAACAAGGCACACACCAAAGGAATAAGAAGAAAACATCACCAGGTCACGAATCATAAAATCACATACATTTAAAAATTTTTGCTACTAAGTATTGTTGGTCTTCTCTGGGGAGAAGCCGGAAAATCAATTTCGAATTAATTCTCCTTTCACAAGCTCCTCCTGAAACTCAAAAAAGAGCTAATGAAAAATCTTACAGCCACCCCATAATTACAGCTTTTACGCATATGCAGGATGGTCATACTTTTTGCATCAGAAATGGCATTCTTTTCACTTCCTGCCAAAAGTGCCCCAGTACAGCACGATAGGGAGTTTAAGAATTTAAGATATTCAAGGAAACCTTTCCACCCCTGGCACACCACTTCCTTCCTGAAGGAGGCCTGTGCCCTGGGGAAAGGCCTAATCCCAGACCCTTCTGCTCTTTCTAGAAGGCCTGAGCTGGCCCTGCCAATGCTTCTCCCGGGGGTGGAGGTGAAACGGGTCCGCCATTGCTGCTCCCACCCCCTCCCTTCATTCCCCCTCCGCATTCGAGTCCGTTTCGCAAGTTGCCACCTGTTCCCGCTGTATCCCCGGTTCGTGTTTTCACACTGAGGAAGTGCACTCAGCCTGCAGCATCCCTCCCTGTCAAGGCAAGGCAGCCCAGTGGCTAAAGCAGGGCGTTTTGAACCTTCTGGAGGTGGTGTCACTAGGATGTTACAAAGCCCTTCTCCCCAGCACTGTTCTTCTGGGAAGGAGAATTCGTCCCTTCACCCCTGTGTCCTACTCAACGGCAGGTCTGGAAAGATTTTACAGCTTCAGGTCTTTCTCTGACAGTCCTCAGCCCGGCCCTGAGGCTCCGTCCTCGTCAGGTGAGCCCTACTTGGACAAGGGGGCCGCTGGCACAACTGTCATTTAAGCCACGCCAGAGGCTCTCGCCTCTGGCACTCCAGGGCAAATAAATAGTGCCACCTGGTAGAGTCGAAACTGGTGCTTTAAAATGCAAATACAAACCCCTCCTACATTTGTTGTCACATCACTTCTCCACGATTCCTAGGCAGGCGGTGGATTCTGCGCCCGGGAGAAGGGCTGGGGGGACGCTGCCTGCTGGTGCAAAAATAACCCCCGAAGACGCGAGCCCGGTACTCGGCAGGAGCTCTGCAGCCTGTGGATGCCCGCTGGGCGGCTGGCTGTCCCCCGGGAGCCCCGCGGGGCTGGGTCCGCTCCCCCGCCTCACGCCGGGCGGCGGGAGCAAGCCGACGCCGACTTTGGGAGTTCCTTTCTGCCTTGTATGGAGGGCTGCTCCGGGCCCGTCTCCGCCCGACTGCTCTGACGCCCAGCCCTCCTGCTGCCCACCCCCAGCCACCTCCCTCTGACTTGCCCGGAGAAGCCAGACGGAGCCTCTCGCTGCCACAAGTCTCTCCGCCTGCCATTCCCCCATTCCTGCATCCACCCCCACCCCCTCCCCAGCGCCGTCACCCCTCCTCCGCCCCCGCCTCCGCCTCCGCCTTCTCCCCAGCAATCAGGAGAATAAATCAGGCAGGAAACCGAGAGCGAGAGAGATAGCGAGAGCGCGCGAGCGCCGGCGGACTCGCCCAGGTCTGTTTCCAAAGTCGCCCTTGATGGCGGCGGAGGCGCGGCAGCCGCGGCGCGGAGCAGCAGACGCGCGCTAGTGGGTCCGCCCGCCGCCGCCCCTTCCCCCGCGCGGGGTTCGCCCCTGCCGCCCCCAGCGCCTGTCCGCGCTCCGGCCCCGGGCGCGCCAGCCCTCCGGACGCCCGCGGTCCGGGCGGACTGTGCTCCTGGTCCTCCGCCCGCGGTTTCCAGCACCGCTCCTTCCCCCGGCCGGGGAGGGAGGCGGGATTGATCTTCGATCGCGAAGATGGCTGCTGGCTGCCTGCTGGCCTTGACTCTGACACTTTTCCAATCTTGGCTGATCGGCCCTTCGTCGGAGGAGCCGTTCCCTTCGGCCGTCACGTAAGTCGCCGGGCCGGGAGTGCGGGCCGAGGGGTGCGGCGGGAGCTAGGCGCGGGGACCGTTCCCGACCAGCGGGGCTTTTCAGCCCGTGGGGGTGGGGAGCGAGCCGGGCTCGGATCTGGAGAGGCCGGGGTGGGAGGTGCGCGCGGCTCGCCGCCGGAATGCGCGCCGAACCGGCGTCTCGGGCGCCTCGGTGGGGCCGGGCTGTCCCGGGAACCGTCCGCCGCCGACGACTGGCGGCGCCTCCGCCCAGCTCTGCAAGGATTCCCTACACTGAAAGAGTTTAGCTGTGCTGGGGCGAAAAAAGTTTCCATCCAGATACCCGCTGTCATCAGACTCAGTCCGGTAACAAGTTGCGTTTGGGTGGGTGTTTTACAAATAGGTAATTTCTGTCTTGCTAGGGCAGCGTGGACTCTTCCCTCACTTGGCCCTGGGGGATGCTCTCCCGCTGCTCTGGTACCCAAACTCGTTTAGGTCCCAAATTACTGGGCGCACTTGACAGTCATTCTCCTCCGAAGAGTGCTCACCCAACGCAGCTGAGAGTGCTGTCCACCTGGGGGTCTCGCAGGTCCTGGGACCACACCATCCAGCCTCCTCATCCTGCATTTGAAGCATCTAAGTGCCGGTAGACAAGCTTTTCCTGTTCTTAAAATGAATAGAACCTATTCTTTGAGGGAGGGATGATCGTCTCCAGAGTCTCCTGCAATTTTCTCTTATTTTTAACATTTCTAAAATAACTTAAAAAATTCGCTGCTGCTCTGGAAATAGAGTGCTTAAAGGTAACTGTATAGTCACACGGCAGGAAGGGAATGAAAAATAATTCTCTTCTCTTGGGTTTGAAAAAAGCAAAGTCAGTAGCTCATAAAAATATATACACGTTTTAAAATGCGCTGAATAGCCTATGGGGCAGGTTGGGAAAGCATTTATTTTGGTTCTTAAAGGTACTTTAAAGCTTCTAAGAGTAGGTGATCTTAAATGGATGAGTCACTTTAATGCATTTTACATAACAAAAACAAAGCCCAAGGTAGCCTTCCCGGTATTTATGCTGTTGGGAATTATTTGCTGTCCTTTGTTGGCTGAGTGCTGAATCCCGGAGTTTTTGGTGGATGCTAACAGTGAATCTTTACCAGTCGAAACCCTGCAGCTCTTATTTAAGATGCAGCTTAAAGTATTTATCACATTAGGTGCCGGTGCAAGAATCTGAAGGATGCCCATTCTAACCCGGAGAAGGGGAGTGTCTAATATTTTTCGTCACTGATTTACAGTCATGTCCCTTTTTAGATAATCTTCCATAAAAATGATTGCAGATCCTTTTTGTTATGAAGCGAAAGGGAAAATACCATCTGTAGGTCTTAGTTTAATTGGCAGGAAGTTCCAAGCGGATATTTTGAAATATATAGAGTAAGAATTACTTTAAAGATGCTTCAGAATAATTCACTCTTAGTAGGCAATTACACTTTTAGTGATTTACTTTTTTATTCTTTTTGTAGCTTGGCCTATAAAGCTAGAACTCAAGTGACTCCCTTGCGTTTGTGTCAAATGAAGAAGTGGCTCTTTAAAAAGGAATCAGTGTGTTCAGTTTACATGCTTTTAACATGTTGTGTTTTTAACTGACAATTTATCAATATTTGTTTCATTCGGAGGGAATACACCATCACCCCATTGGGGAAAACGATGGCTTTTTAAAGTGCAACAAAATACAACCTTCTATCCCTGAACATCCCATTGTAAAATATTAATGAACAAATCCTTATTTTTGAGAAGGATATCTACAAAAAATGTTTTCCTAAAATTAAAATAATTCAATGTTTACTGTCAGAAATTCACTGGAGACCAGAAAGAAAATAATTGGTGAAAAAAGGAATTAGGAAACCACAATTTCTTTTCTTTTCTTTGAAAGGATTTGAAGTTTATTTTTTAACAAAGGAAATTGAAGACGTTTTCAAATAGTGAAACGTTAATTATTTCGTGGAATAAGCGCTTAATAAAAGACCTTGTAGAGCTAAGTCAGTCTCCTGTAGGTATAATATTAACACTATTTTTGTAAGGCTTCTGCATCTTCAGTAATTCATTTGAAAAGTTAAAATACCATCTTCTAAGGACAGGAGAAATGATAGTTGACATTTGTCCTTCATGGTAGATTTCTGAACAAACTTCATGAAATTTAAAAAGGTACAGTATTAATTTCACCAAGGTGTGCCATTTGCTTTTCTTGCAAGAAAACAATTCATACGGAGTGTTTACCATGATAAATCTCAAATAGTTGGGAAAAAATTCAAGTTTATAAAAACTCAGTACAAAGATTAGAGTATCACTAAAGGCAAATTGTTACAGTCCTATTTCTAAATTTGTCTAGAAATCATTAATAAATTCTTTTGTTTTTTGACAATTTTACTTTTCCCAGAAAAAGTGGTATAAATAGTTTTTGAGTAGTTTAAGAGGAGAAACATGCCATTGAGACAGTATAAAATTAATTGTGCACTCAGTGGGTAGGACTTGAGTTAGAATTACTAATACAAACTTTTAATTTTTTTAGCTAATGTTTACAATAATATTAAAGGCTTAAGTTTTATTATAATAAAAAAAGAAATAGTGTATCATTCTAAATACCTTCTTTATTTTTTATGCTTTAGCATATATTGTTATGCAGCATATTCTTCTTGATTAAAGTACAGTAAATGTGATTAAAGTTATAGTTCTAACACCTAACCCTGAAATAATGAAGTGTTGTTTTTTTTTTTTTTTTTTTTTAACACTACCAAGAAAGGAATTTTGATGCAATTTTTTTTTTGCTGTTAGGTTTTTCTTCTGGAAATGATTGTCTCAGTAAAGTGGGAATCATAAATATGCCATATGGTAGCAACCATCTAATGTATATTGGTTTATATATAAATGGAAAACACATCATTTTTATGTTACAGTACGCACATGTTATATTGGTAGTTTAAGATATAGTTTTCAAAGAGGGAGTTCTTGCTTGTTCTAGAAATAATTTCTTGGCACATAATCGAAAACACTTCTATTTTAAAACTCTGGATAATATGTATTTGGCCAGTATTGTAATGCTAATTTAAATCTGTTGCTCTTTATTTTAGAATCTATTTACAAATCCATATTTAAAGAAAAACACTGTAGTGTAACTACTGTTAATGTTAAACTTTTATCTCAGTCATATCAAAATGCCAATCAGCCAAGAATAATTGGCTGAGAGCCCATTGGTATATGGGGATTTTAATATAAACTAATATAAACTTTTAATATAAACTGTGTAATAGAATAAATATATTAAAATAATACATAATTATATAATATATATAAACTGTAATAAAATAAATATATTAAAAAGAATTATAGCTATCTACAAGAAAAAATATATCTCATGAGAGAATAGTACTTTGGGGTTTAAATACTTGAGATGTAAATATTTTTTCTGTTATTTGACAAATATATATTTAAAGACTATGGAAAATAAATTTTTTATTTGTGTCATAACAGTGGAATGCATATCTTTTTCATGTGTTAGAAGTGACATAATTATTTTCATGTGAGCTTAACAGTTTCTGTTCACGTACTACATGCACAAGGAAATGTGCCCTAAGATGAGATAAGAGATAAAATATTAAGTGTAAATTAAAACCTAAAAACATTGAACATTAATAAATCCCTTTCTCAGGTCTTTAATTTGTTCTCATAAGTTTAATTGTAAGATAGCATTTATTATTCCACAGGTGTACATTTAAAATATGCAACAATACATATATTTTTCAGGTAAGTAGTAGCATGATGTTAAGTTTCTTAATGTTTATATTTGGGTATATGTGTAGCTATTTGGATTGGCATTTGAATGAGCATTAGGCAGAATGTAATGTATATAGTCTAAAGAATTTTTTTGAAAGGTACATGAATCTAAGGTTATTATGGCTTACAAAAAAGGAGATAAAATGTACCTTTATTATTTTGTATAGCTTTCACTATTTGATTTTAACTTAATAAATGTATATAAAATTAGAATCTATAGCACGTTGTTCATTGTGAAAATAGAAACTTTACCACTCTTTTTCTTCAAAGAAACCTGACTACACAGATACTTTTCTATTTTTTGTCCAACATTGATAAAAAATAACCTAATGGAATACTCTTCATTTTTGGATTTACACCTGGTAAGGTTTTGCAAAAATATAAAAAAGACATGCAAATTGTGTATTCAAATTTACTATTTACTTTTAGAAGTATATATAAGAAATAGCAATGCATTTAGGAACTTTTAAAATAACTTAAAATATTGTACCCATAACAAACTATTATTAAATTGATATGTTTTCTGGAGTACAATTATATAGAACACATACACAGAAATTTCTTTTTCGTATTTGTTAATAGAGATACAGATTTCCAAGAAAGCAATCTGTTCTTCTCAATTCACATCTTGTTTTCTAGTGTCTGTCTTCAAAGGATTTATAACCTTAAAATGGAGACTTAAATGGTTAAAATAAAATATCTTAGGGAAATCACCTGATTTGTTTATTTCCTTCATTATCTTGCAGGCATAGACATAATCAGAGTTCTAAGGTAAATCATACTCAGAAGTTTGAAAAAAAATCAGAATTTGTTTCATTATTTCTAAAAAGTAACATCTGGTTGTTACTGATGTGTCAGCCTTCCATCATTTGTAATAAAAGAGCTGTTTGTTGTCGTATTTCAAAAAAGCATTTAAGCTGCTTATGGTGGGGTAGGAACTCTGTTCTGTTACCTCCAGTCCGCATTTGCGGACTTGGCTTGGAGTGTGCATCAGACGCTGTGTCCCACAGTGTCAGCCACTTTGTCTTTTCATGGACTATGTTTAGTACCACAGATGTTCCCAAGCCTTTCATATGGTTGCTTTCCAGTAAACTTGGAACTGTATGGAGATGGTTGACCATGTAGCTTACCCGTGATTTATTTGTGTGTGTGTGTGTGGGGGGGCACAAAATCATGAAACTGGTTGTGTCATATTTACAGATTTGAAAAAAAAAGGCAATTGACTTTAATGTCAACTGAACTAAAAATGGTGTAGTACTTTGTGAAAACTACGATTTTTACCTTTCCCGTGAGGGTTCAAAATATCAACATAGCATAATCAAGATAATTTGTCTACTTTATATTATAGCATTTTGTTTATTAGGGAATATTTCTGTGTGTGTGCACATATTACATACATACAAATGTGTGTGCGCACACGTATGTATTTTTTTTAACCTTCGTCAAGTGGTTTGCTGGGGTAGAAAAGCCTCACTAGGGCAATTTTATTAACAAATTTCTGCCAACCCACAACTGTTTTTAGGGACTGAATCTCTTTCAGAATATTTTTATAACACTAGCATTTCAAAATAATTTGTCAAGAATCAAATGAGATATTGTATACAAAAACCAGGTTGTAATGCTCAGTTCCTGTAGAGACAAGTTATTAACATAATTGATGACTAACAAATGAAGTATGAGTCTCAAGAAGCTGTTGTCGCCTTTTTAACAAAATAACTGTAGGAAAGAAGGTATTGCACTTGAAATGTTGGGCACCTATTAAAAGGCCGTTGCATACTGAGCCATTTTTATTTTTGCCATTTAGATGTGGGATACTTAGAAATGTGTACGAATTAAACCTTTGGTGTGACATGCTTTAGGAACAAAGGATAAGTGTGAACAGTTTTAAAAATGTTATTTGCAAAATATAAACTTTTAGATTTGTGTAATTTGTAGTCATTCAATATTATTGCTCCCTTAAAATTGCCATTTATACAGATTTTAAAGAGATAATAAACAAGGAAGAGGTTGACCCTGTGGCCTTAACAAACTGGCACACTTTTACAGTTAATTTCAATAATGCAGAATCAGGTTGTTACATATGAAGCAATATTTAAAGTTCTCTTTGAATATGAATGCGGTATATTTCTGGCTAAATGTTATTTTAACATTTGCTTCTGCTGATTTTTTTTAACCATATGCTTCTGCTGGATTAAAAAAAATAGAATACATTTTAAATTCTATATCATAAATGGAAGAACAACTTAAACTAGAAATGATGGCCATGGATAATAATGGTGTTGTCCATTTAAATGCTTCTGATTTGGGGATAATCTTACTGTCAATTTGAAATTCTTTTTTCCTGGGTAATTAAAAATTTATTATAGTTGTCTCCTGGCAAACTGAAAAAAAAGAAAAAAAAAACTCCTGTATTCTTTTATTCAGATAATTAATTGCTGCTTCTCTGTCTCTCTTTCTTACACCTACACATTTACTGTTAATCATAATTTATTATTATTCGCATATAACACCAGATCAAATGGAGAGTTTTTGGTTTGTTCTCTCCCAAGTTACCCGTGATTAGACCTCAGGGCCTACTTCTGTGAATCTTCTTTGACTATTTCCGAGGACTTTCTCTTATTCTCAAATATTTCTCTCTATTGGAAAATTGTTGAGGGATTCTGATGCGCTCATAAATCTGTTATACATGATCAACACTTGTCAAACAGTCTAGACAATTGTTTCCTCTGACATTTGCCCACATACTGTGGGGGATAATTAGGGGAGAGAGGAGAAAGAGCTAATAAAATTGTTCTAAGGTGCCTACTGTCAGGCTATATAAAGGGATGGTTAGGCATTAATGATGTCTTATTTTGAGGGTTAAGGGAAGAATGGCTCAGTAAAATAAATGGGCTTAGGCACACTTAGAAAATCTGTCTTAGAAAAGCCATCAAAAGGTGTTGTGGTGAAAATGCCATGAGAAATGACGCATGTGTCTGTGAGGCAGACAAAGGAGCTTTCTGATTTACATGGTGCAAATTTACATTAAGGATGCTAAAGGGGGCGATTGGTTATTTTTTAATTTTCATTTTTTTGCCCATTTCCCAAGTGAGTGTGGTTATCCTAGAAATTATGTTGACCACATGTAATATTCATTTATAGAGGCCTAAATATTTATACTATGGACACGCACCTTAGATACAAAAGACAATGTAATTGTCTAGATCTCAAAAGATAGAAGCAATTAAACATTATCTTTTTAGGAAACCCATGGGAAAATGGTTAATTGGATAAGAAACATTAAAGTATAACACTTTAGTAAAAGCTTACTGATCATCAAAAAAAAAAAAAGAAATTCTAGGAGTCAATTTCTTCAATTCGATTATAAGAAGTGAAATAACTTTGCAGGTAGGTAGGCTTCTAGTTAGTATGTTGAAGACCTCTGACCTCTAAGTACATAGTACATGTTATATTTTAAAAATATTTCTAAGTTACTCTCTTTCTTAAACATCTCTTTCTTCAGATATTAACATCAAATGTAATTTAATGGTTAATGTGTTATTAAGTGCCAATTATGTAGTGCACTGAACTATATACTGAGTATCCAAACTGAGGAAGGGAGTCCCCGTTGAAGGCATTTACATTTCAATGCCCACTGTAAAGCTGTGGGATCTGTCAGAGCATGAGCAAGGAGAAGCACCTAGCATGTTGAAGAAAGTCTGCTTTGTATTAGGCATAGGGCTTCTGGGTGGGAAGATATGTTGTTGGGATGGGGCCATTGGTTTGAGTCCAGGTTATATGATGTTTGCATCAGGGCTCTATTTCTACCTCACCCAAGGTAGGGGATGGGCAGCGTTCACAACAACGTGTAAGTTTATGGGATCCCAGCGCTACATTCACAAACAATGTTGGTCTTCCTGCTGAGATTTGTTCGCATTACAAATAAAAGTAATATGTCTTGAATCACAGTTTGTAGGGCCATCTGGGTGGCTCGATAGGTTGGGCATCCAACTTCGGCTCAGGTCATGATCTCACCGCTTGTGAGTTCAAGCCCCGTGTTGGGCTCTGTGCTGACAGCTTGGAGCCTGGAGCTTGCTTTGTATTCTGTGCCTCCCTCTCTCTGTGTCCCTCCCCGGCTTGCACTCTGTCTCCCTCTCTCTCTTTCAAAAATAAATAAAGATTAAAAGAAAAAAATTGAATCCCAGTTTGTAGATGACTATTTCAAGAGGGCCGATAGCTAAAGCAGAGATGTCGAGAGCCCTTAGTAAACCATTGCATTCCCAGAGTGAGAGATGCCCAGGGTCCACAAAAGATTAGTGGCAAGGGGACAGCAGAGCAGACATGAAACCTGATCGAGAAGTAAAATTTCAGGTGCTGTGGGATTTGGGGAATCAGGAAGAGCTAAGTCAGAGATCATTCTAAGATCTCTATCGGGTAGATCATGCTACAGTGAACTTTGTAGACTAGAGAACACGGGACGAATGATGGGGGTGAATGAAGGTAATTGTTTCACTGTTGGACATCCGTGTCTCTGTAGACTATTAAGTGATTAGAAATACGTATCTATAGGGGCTTTGGATAAAATAAGAACAGTTCCAGTAGATATTGCAGACAGAAGCATGGTTTCAGTGCCTTGAGGAGTTGGTAGCAGGTGAGAATATAACAGCAAGTGCAGATTATTCTTTCAAGGAATGGCAATGTGACAAAAGAGAGATATAGGCAGTTTAGAAAAGAAAGTTTAAGGGAGTTGGCATTCTTTTCTTTACAGTATTAGGAGTTTTATTAGGTCATTTGGGACTGTACATAGCAGAAACCCATAGGACTATGTTAGATCAAAAGAGGAAATGTTTTTCAATGGTAGTGGCTGGATGATTAGTCATGGGAGTTAAGGTCAAGGATGTACCAACAACTGCCAAAAGGGGTGGGGCTGCCGTCAGGATCACCTCTCATTCCAGTCTCTGGTTTTCTTTAAGTCGTCACTGACAGAAAAGAGACAGTTTTTAGAAAAAGGCTCTTGGAGGGTGGGGAAGGTTGTAGACACAACCAAATAAGTGTTACCAGACAGGAGGGTTGGGTTTATCAGAGGGAGAAGGCCAAATGGCGCAGATGAGAGATGAGAGAGGCCATGATTGATGCGTGAGTGTTCTGACAGAGGCAGGTGAGGAAGGGATCAAGAGGAAAAACAATGTCTTACAAAGTAACTTCTGAAATATGAAACAGCCTTGAGAATTAGAGCAGATGGTTGGAATATTGGATAGACACACTTTTAATTTGCTGGAGATGTTTTTAGAGAACTGTTCCAAATTATAGATTCCATTCTCAAGAAGGAATGACATGATTCAGAAATGTAATACATACACATCAGTAATGTCCAAATTTTGAGATGCACCAACTAGTGTTTTTCTTTATTTGATAGTGACAAAACTCCAGTTCCCCACTAGAGTCCCTTGGGACACAGCAACTTTTGGCTCCCTGTTGTCTTTTTCTTCTACCTTGTTTTGGAGAGATTATGTTGAAGGTCTATGTGGTTTTGCGGTTTTAATATGTGCATTTGTTTATGGTAGAAAGATGACAGATATCAGTGAAAAGGGAAAAAAAGCAAATAGTTCTTTTGCCAATTTAGCATTATATACTTGTTACTTGGCATATTGGGGTGCGTTTACTGTCAGTGTCTAGTCTTAAGCATGGGGCAGAAATTTGAATTGCGGCAGATCGTTTTCGAGAAAATAGAATCATGAATGTGATAGGATAACAAAGCACTGACAGGATATTCCTGCAAAGCCTGTCCCTGGTCACCCCTTACAGAGGCATGTCATGTCTCCTGAAGGTCCGGAAATCACTGGGGCAGCTGCCATCACAGTGGTTCCCTGAGTTTCCAATATGACTGAATGAATGGAGAGGATCGCAGGTGTCACTGGATCGAAGAATCGGTCTTGATCTCATTGGTCCCAGCTCGGTGTGGAAAAACCACTCTTGTGGTTTGTAACAAGAGATGAGAAGAATCAGATGAGAAGAATGGGCTATTTATTTCCCTTTTGTGACTTTGCCCTTTTTTCTCTCCCATAGGTATTCACACTGTATTTAAGCTAATTTTGATGTCTCTTCCTGCAGAATGTCTGGACACTAATTACTGACAACCATCTTCCTGTCATTGTAATATTGCTTCCTGATCATTGTGAGCTTCTTCCATATGCCAAACACTGTAAAGTAACACTGCATGTTTTTTAAGCGATCCACCTTTCAAGCCAGTCCCTTAAGATAAGTATTAGTATCTTCCCTGTTTTGCAGATGAGGAAAGTGAAACTTAGAGTATGAAGAATGTTTCTGAATTTTCTTAGGAGCTAAAATTAGATCCCACCTGGGTTGATACAGCGTCTTACACTTACCTGCTGTAGTTTGCTGCCATTTTACGGCAGGAGCTTTGGTATGTTAGCATCCGCCCTGGTCCACTTGTGGATGGCTGCACATTCCAGCAGTGAGGTCCAGTGGAAAGAGGAGCCATTGTAAAGCAGAGTAAAACCAACTCTCAGTTTCAGTTTCTCCATCTGCAGAACAAGGATAATATTAACTTAATCCTGAATCACAGTGTTATATTATGAGGATCAAAGGAGAGGATGCTTGGGGATCTCTGAAGGACTGTTTAATGGGCAGGCTTTATTATTTGTACCACATGTGATTTTTCTGCCTTCAAGAGATCATGAATTGACGACTGAGGTTTAGCGAGCTAGATTATTGTGCTAATATATCACTCGGGCCATTAGAAAAGCCTGAAATGAATGGGAAGAGGAATTGCTTAGCAGGCCTTAGAAATGTCTCTTCTTAAAACTTGTGTAGCCTTTAATCATAAACAGGAGATGAAAGGAGTAGAGGGAATGAAGTGTTCTGTCTCTGGGTCAAGGACACAACCTGTGTCCTAAAAGGGACCGTGAAGACAGCAGAACCATAGAGGATTTGATGTGTTTTATCTTGACATTTCGGCCAGCACCTGTTGTATGAGAAGCGTGCCACAGGAGGTTGAATCTATTTTTAAAAGTCATCCCTTTGCTGATAACCTCTCATTTTCAAACAAAGATGTGAGTTTTCAGCTTCAAGACAGAATATTGGAAAGTTAATAAAGCCGTGTGTCCTTAATGTTTATAGAAATGATTCCAGACATCCCTACAAGTTGGGTGAGCACAGAATAGTAAAATCGAGACCAGTTGCATTTTTAGCAACCAACACAGAAGTCAGTCCAAATCTGCCAAGAGCATCCTGGAAAAGGCCAATTTTCATTTGACTCATCCAACTGATGATTAGTTGAACTCATTTAACGCCACCCCTTCCCTTTGCAGTATAAAGGGAGGTCAGCGTATCACAAACTCTTATCTTGTGTGGTGAGATATTGAACACCTAAATAAAATTACTCCTGCCCATGTTTAATCGATTCCTGGAGGAAAGGGATGTTTTAGATGAAGCTAGGCGTTAATAACATGACTCATGAGTACAACTTGGTGATACCATTGAAGCAGCGTGCTTTCAAGCACCAGGAACCTGCCTCGTCATGGCAGTCATCTTGACATTTGCCACAGAAAGGAATGTGTAAAATTCTTATGATGTTTGTCACTTTAAAAATACCAAACCCTTCATTGCCTTGACATTATATTAGAATTGACTAAATATGCATCTGCGAAAATGTTAGGGGACAGACAAATGGGCCATGGAAGCCTCAGGAGGATGGGCACAATGGAGGGTGTGCAGATTGCTCTAAATTAAACATGTAGAAGGCTTGGTTGTCTCTCAAAACACCTGATTGTCCTGTTGATATAAATGTAGAAATCAGAATTAATTTTCATGAGGTAAAACTGTATTGTGCATGTGTAGCTCGGGGCCCAGGGGATTGATACATGGTGTTAGGTCTGCTGGTGAATAATTGTTTAAAATTTATATTAATACTCTATGGTAATAAATAAGCTTAGGGGAATGGTAACTCATCACAGAGCAAACCATGTATGGTAATTAGATGAGGTCATTCATCTCCTTAAATGATCAGATGTGACACAATCTGTCTGTGTGGTGTCTAAAAGCCAGCTGAGTCCCTGGGTGTAAATGACCATGACAGAGGGGTGCTTTGAGGGTTGCAAGCCTTGGATTTGGTCCTACCCCTTCTGGGTTTTTCTATAAGTGAAGCAGAGTAGCCCCTGGGATTCCATTTTTATAATATGCAGAGGGATCTAAAACCTGAGACCAACATGCCACTCAAAATCTGTTTTTTTTTTCTTTTTTCTTTTTTCCCTGTTTTCTTCTGCATCCCCACCCTAATTGCAGGGAATCATATTTATATGGCATATATAAATATGATGCATATAACATTATATATGATGTTTATATTTATTATGTATGTAACAGTGTAAACATAAGATAATATGTAATATTACATATTTTATGCATTCTCTGTAAACATAAACATAAGTATGTAACATTAGTATATGTGAACATTGTATATAATAGAAACATATAATGACATATGAAGTGGAAATAATAAAACAGTAGAATACACATAGGGATTCAGATGTGTTACATGCATGTAGAATATATATTTAGAAGACATTATAAAACCTGAAAATGCTTTGTAGTGTCCAGCAGTGCTATCATACATATGAAGGATTGCAAATTTCATTAGGAATAATTGGAACATCAAAATGGATGGGATGGGATGTATACTTGCTGACTATAATTTTAATTTTTTGTTGGCTTTGAGTCCTGTGATCACACTTTTTTTCATCTTCCAACTCTCCCATCAAATCACCCCCAATGATTCCATATTGCAGGACTGGCCTCCAAAAGTTGCTAGGAAGCATTTGGTAGCCATTCAAGAAAAGCCAGAACCAGACTAGTGTCTTCTGGAAGTTTCTAGAACTCAAGGTAGGCCTTTGGGTATGGTTGAAAGAATCAGCGTTTTGAGTCAGGTAATGTGAAGGTTAAACCCTGCCTCTGATAGAGCCCATGTAACCGTGGGAAGTTAATCTCCCTGAGTTGTAGTTTTGCCCTCTATAGAAGAGCAGTCACATTCCATACCTTGTAGGGGAGATTATGAGGCTTAAATGAGAGGCCATCAAGTCCTGGTATGTGTATGTCCCACTGAATTTGTTGAACAAAGGGTGGAGACTATTAGCTTCTCTCATTCTATTTACCATGAAACCAGTAGAAGCTGAGGTCTCTCTCCAGTTTTAATCCACTCCTGGGGCTGTCTTTGGACTGTATTAGGAATTACTTAATTTTTCTAAATAGTCTCTTACTGTGCGCATGTTAAACAGATTAGAACATTGAGAGAAAGTCTTCTCTGGAACAGGCAATCAAAGGAGAGGACTAAGTAAAAAATGTAACACACCAGATCTTGTTCAGTGTTCTGAGCTTGGGTTTAAGGTTTTTTTTTTATGCTGTACGTCATGGTTATTGTCTGAAGTTGGGTTTACATCACTGGAAGAGATGCTCAGCTACATCAGCTGCCACTTGGGACCATACCCTCTCGACCAAATTAGAACAGATTCCTACTAAGATACTCAGGTCTCCTGTCTTTTAAATGGATTTGGGTGTTGGATTCATGCTAAGTATCATCAAGTACACATTCTTGTATGCCACTACCAAGTACTCAAAGCTGTAAAAAGTGCTCGTCTGGGGTGTGGTTGCAGCCTTTCTAACCAGTCTTCTTCATCTGAACCACAGAACACAGATAACGATCTGGGAGACTATTTTTCAGTTCTCTCAAAAGTGGTCTGTAACTAGTACCATTCTAGAAGCATAGAGAAGTTACTTTTTTTTTTTTAGTGTTTTTATTTTTGAGACAGAGAGAGACAGAGCATGAGCAGGGGAGGGGCAGAGAGAGAGGGAGACACAGAATCTGAAACGGGCTCCAGGCTCTGAGCTGTCAGCACAGAGCCCGACGCGGGGCTCGAACTCACAGACCGTGAGATCGTGACCTGAGCTGAAGTCGGACGCTTAACCGACTGAGCCACCCAGGCGCCCCTAGAGAAGTTACTTTTTAAAGAATGGATGCTTTTGAACATTAGGCTTAATTCTCTCATGGAACTTGCCTGGTTGGTTAAAATTGTGGGCTCTAAGCTCAGTCTCCAGTTATTGCTGGGGTAACTTGAATGGTTGGTAAAACCTCATAAGGTTGTGAGAGTTAAGAATGTTAATTCAGGGTGCTTGGGTGGCTCAGTTGGTTAAGCATCCAACTCTTGGTTTCAGCTCAGGTCATGATCTCACGGTTTTATGAGTTCAAGCCCTGCATCAGGCTCCCCACGCTGACAGTCTCCCTCGCTCTCTGCCCCTCCCCCACTCACGCTGTCTTTCTCAAAATAAATAAACTTAAAAGAATGTTAATTCATGTAAAGCAGTGGCACATAGAAAGTACCAAATAAATACATGATTAGAAGCAGGAGAATTTTGTGGATCAGGTGACTTGGGTTCCTGTTTGTTTCCATCACAAACGATATGGGACCTGAAGAATATGTGGCTTTCGCACCTTCTAACATCTAGTTGCTCAGAACCCAACTGTTACCTAACGACGTGGTATTAGTGTGTCTGTTGAACATAAACTAGATCTTTCCTGGGACTTGAGTACTCCAGTGCCTGTGGGTATGCTTTGGAAAAAGTCCCACCTCCTACCCCTTCTATTTCAGTTTCATTTCTGTTAATCTTTCTGAAATCAAAAATGGTCAAGTTTGATGTTTTCTGCCCTTTTTAGTACTCTGTGCTACCCTTGAATTGCACTTAAGAAATGTATAAAGAAGTCAGGGACGTAGCATTCTTATGTACAGAAGAATAATGTCCCATTGTCACTTGATGCTTTTGTTTTGTGGAATAAATACTAGATGTTCTCTGTGGATAATATGTTTCTTGTAATTGTTGAAAGTTATCTGAAGCTGGCAACTCTAAAACTGTATCCGCAATAATTGTGATACTATGTATAGCATAGAATGGTGCCCCACCTTTTTAAAAAAAATGTTTATTTGTTTTGAGAGAGTGAGAGAGAGAATGAGTATGATCAGGGGAGGGGCAGAGAGAGAGAGAGAGAGAGAGAGAGAGAGAGAGAGAGAGAGAGAGAGAATATCCCATGCAAGTTCTGTGCTGTCAGTGCAGAGCCCTACATGTGGCTGGAGCTCATGAACCGTGAGATCTTGACCTGAGCCGAAATGAGTCTGACACTTAACGAAATGAGCCATTCAGGCACCCGTGTCCCCTCCACCCCCTTTTTTAAGACTAGCAATAAATACATCATATCTTACCGTGAGGGATAAATTAATACTATCCAGTGTTTTTAAAAAACAGTGTAAATCAATTATACTGCTTAAAATATCAATTCTAATTTTTCTTCTTTTTAAAAGTTTATTCATTTTGAGAGAGACAGAGAGAGTGGGGGAGGGGCAGAGAGAGAGGGAGGGAGACAGAGAATCCCAAGCAAGCCCTGCGCTGTTAGCACAGAGCCCTCCGTGGGGCTCGAACTCATGAACTGAGAGATCATGACCTGAGCTGAAACCAAAAGTCAGACGCTTAACCAACTGAGCCATCCAGGCTCCCCTCCATTCTAATTTTTAGAGAAGAATTTTATTAGAGCTTATCACACATCTTAAAGTTTAGAGATGCATGTGCAGAATCACATACGGTGTGGCTTTCCCTTGTGCCCAGTTGGCTTGCTTTCCTCCTAATGTAATTGTGTGATTAAATGGGAGAAATCAGGATATTCTTAAATTCTCGGCATTTATGCAAAGAAGATTTGAATCACATGATATAAAAAAGATTGAGTACTGTCTACCGATTTAAAGTACAGTGAATGAAAGCAATCTTTACAAAGGCATTTTGTATGAAGATGGTAGATAACATGAACCTCTTGTTTAGAATTTACTAGTCTAGATTCATTTATTGACTTTAGTTTGGTATTTCTTTTTTTTTAAATTTTTTTTTTAACATTTATTTATTTTTGAGAAAGAGAGAGAGCATGAATGGGGGAGGGGCAGAGAGGGAGACACAGAATCGGAAGCAGGCTCCAGGCTCTGAGCCATCTGCCCAGAGCCCGACGCGGGGCTCGAACTCACGGACCACGAGATCGTGACCTGAGCCGAAGTCGGACGCTCAACTGACTGAGCCACCCAGGCGCCCCTAGTTTGGTATTTCTAATACTGCATAATATATTACCACAAACCCAGTGGTTTAAAACAGTGTATTTTTTCTCATAGTTTCCATGGTGAGGAGTCTAGCTGTGGCTCGGGGCACCACAAGGCTGCAGTAGGTGTTGACTGGTCTGCTTTCCCTTCTTGGGCTACTTTCTCTTACTCTTTTAAACTTATGTAGTTGTCCACACTTCTTTGTGGTTCTAGGAATACCTCCTCCCTCCTTCCATTTGTTCTCAGCTCCCAGAGGCCACGTGCACATCACTTCCATGAGGACCCCGCAGGTCCTGAATAGGGTGGTTTACTTTTTCAAGGCCAGCGGGAAAATCTATTCAGAAAGGAGCCCAGTCTCTCTGAAGGACTTTCACCTGATTGAATACAACACCCATGCTCATCACTCTTTTGATTAACTCAGAATCAAGTGGTTTGGGAGCTTACCTGCATCTACAGAACCCCTTTGCCTTTGCCATGGGACAACCTAGTAGTCATGGGAGTGACATCCCTTCTTGATCGCATGCCCAACCCCCACTGCAGGAGCGCAGATGATCTGTGGGAGCCGACAGAGAATCCTTTCTTCCACAAGGTCTACTATCACACCAACAACCAGAAAATAGGATACTCGTTCTTCTCCAGCTGTAGATGTTCACCAACAGTGGAAATGCTGAGTCAGATGACCTATCGTCCTTTTGCTGCCAGGCACCCTGTGCTTTGCCACCTCGGTTCTGATCCATCCTGTAAGGAGACTGAATTCCAATAGCTCACTAACAACTCATTACTGGTGTTAGCTGACCTTTTCACCCTCTACAAAGAAAAGATTTCTCTCTGCTATGGTTTAAGCCGATTGACACAAAATCGTCAACAAATGGGTGGAAAAATTGTAAGACAATTCTTTTAAAATATAAAGGCTTAAGTTATTTCCAAGTTAAGGTTTCTACTTCATGATATCTGAAATCTCCTAAAATTACTTGCATTTCCTGGCCTGTATAAACTAGGTGATTTTCTAAAATCCTAATGAGCGTTTTTTTTTTTTAGGTTTTTATTTTTGTTTATTTTGAGAGAGAGATAGAAAGCAAGCAGGGGAGGGACAGAGAGAGAGCGAGACAGAATCCCAATCGAGATGTGGGGTTCAAACTCACAAACCGTGAGGTCATGACCTGAACTGAAATCAAGGGTTGGACACTTAACTGACTTAGGAACCCAGGCGCCCCAGCATTTCTTTTTTAAATACATCTTGATGTGGAAGAGTAGCATTTCTAACTAATGCCCCAGTTATCAAGTATGAATGCAGAAGTGTACATTTGTGACGGAAAGCATCCATATAAAATTTCTCCTCTTCCGTGAACTGATTTAGGTGAATAGCTATGTCTTCTCTTTTTAAACAGAAGATGATCTTAAGATGCTTCTTCACAATAACTAACTACTGGGTACTTGGTAAATTTAACTTTAAAAAGGGACCCCTCTATTCTGCAAACAGGTGCTCTCTTGCTCTGCCCTCCCTATACCTGGTCATTTCAGTTTGGCAGTGCTGCTGATTGCCTGATTGGTTCAGGACTTCCCTCGTTATACCTTTAGCACTAATTAATTTGCTGACACCAGGGCATTCTGGCCAGAGTAATTGTCTAATGCGGTGTTTTTTGCACTACCTATGCAAAAGGAATAGAGGTTTTGTTTTTTTTTTTCCCTAAATTTCGTGTCCATTGAAAATATGTATTTTGTAGAACACAATAAAAATCAGTGAATGGAAAAATGGAATTTAAAAAGATACGACTTTTGTTTTTAAATCATTTGGTTCAATAGTCATAACATTACTTTTTTAAACTGTTGCAAAAGTGTCTAAACACTCTTTCTATACTTTTCCTTGAGCTGATCTGCAGAGCACACTCTGAGGCACACTGGTTTAATTCGTTTAGCTATTTAAGGTAACTAAATTGCTGTTTTCAGTTTAAAAATGGCATTAAAATATAGATTTTCACATTAAATTATTAAAAACAATTTTTTTAAATGTTATTTATTTTGAGAGAGAGATAGAGTGTGAGCAGGAGAGGAGACGAGAGAAAGGATGGCCCAGAATCTGAAGCAGGCTCCAGGCTCTGAGCTGTCAGCACAGAGCCTGACGTGGGGCTCAAACCACGAACCCATGACCTGAGCTGAAGTTGGTCACTTAACCGACTGAGCCACCAGGCTCCCCTCTATGCAATCTCTTCTGAGTAAAATCTAGCACTATGCACTTAATTCTCAACCGTTGTCTCAAGCACTTTTATAGTTTTCCTGACCATTGAGATAAAGTTGTTTCCTAAAAAACAGAATTATATATTTTTTTTTTTAAATTTTTTTTTTTTTTCAACGTTTATTTATTTTTGGGACAGAGAGAGACAGAGCATGAACGGGGGAGGGGCAGAGAGAGAGGGAGACACAGAATTGGAAACAGGCTCCAGGCTCTGAGCCATCAGCCCAGAGCCCGACGCGGGGCTCGAACTCACGGACCGCGAGATCGTGACCTGGCTGAAGTCGGACGCTTAACCGACTGCGCCACCCAGGTGCCCCAGAATTATATATTTTAAGAATCTCTCGAGGGGTCCTCATTCAATCCTTTTGTGGGTCACTTAAAACTAATTGAATTCAACAGCTCTTTTTATAAAGATGCTGCATCTCCCAACTAATAGGTAGGATAGCAAGCCAATAACAGTGCCAATATTGACAGTGCTAGACAAACTCTTGCTGTAACTCCCAGAGTAGCTATCCCTTCTAAGTGATTTTCAGGATAAGCTCTCTCTCTCTCTCTCTCTCTCTCTCTCACACACACACACACACACACACACACACACACACACAAATACCTTATTGGTAAATTCCCTTATAACATAACTTAATGGATCTTACACTAAAATTTGTGGCTGTTTCTATGTAGTGTGAAAATAACCTTCAAGAAAGAGAATGGGTAATTTAGCATTACAAAGACCATGATTGTAAGAAACATGCAGAACTCTTACCAATGGAAATTGTCCAACACTTGGTCACCATTACATTTAATTATTACAGAAATATTAACTATTATTATGTCTTATGTGCACATCATTTAAAACATCTGGACAAGATGACCCTCATACATGAATGTTTTCATTTAATGCATTTGTAATTTGGCTGAAAATGTGGGTGAGAATTTAGAACCATATGTCTCATAAGTGTCACATCTAAAAGTATTATTTTCTTTGTGAGCATCTTTGGTTAGGGATTGGTGAGGCCTTTTTCTTAGAACTACATGAAACAGTAGGAAGGGAAAATACGTTTAAAGCTTATGTATGGATAAGGCACCAAAAACCTTTGCTGCATCATGTAATTTTTATGAAGCCAATGTATTATTTCAAAATTATGAGATTATTCCATTAATCTTAGATGGTTCTGAAATGAAAGTCTTTGGGTTATTCTTTCTCTTTCTTGACCATCTTCATTTTAAATTAGATTGTGAATTAAGGCACATTTATACTTACCTGATCTGATTAATTCTGAACAGTCCTACTTGCCTGTGAGCACTATAGAAGTGAGGGCATTATATTTAGTAGTGTAGGAGGCAGTCACTAACTGTTAAATGTGGTTTTAGGTCTACCTGCCTTACTTTCTCTATACTTGTGTCACAATATTTATTCTTTTCTTGATGGATCAAGTGTCCATAAGCTTTTCCTTGGTTGATAAAATTCTTGCTTTTATGTTCCATCCATGATTTGAAACCTCCCACTCTCTTAAAAACAAAACAAAACCTCGAAGGAACTTTTCTTTCCCAAACCATTGAATAAACAGAGTCTTTCTGGAGCTATCACTTGAAAAGAGTTCATTAACACAGATAAATCTCTAATGTGTCGGCCATATAAATCCAGACTATATATATGTGTGTGTGTGTGTGTGTGTATGTATGTATGTATACTTGGACAAATATATATATATGTGTGTGTGTGTGTGTGTATACATATATATATATATGGAAAACATATATATATGTATACATATATATAGAAAACGTGTGTGTGTGTGTGTGTGTGTGTGTGTGTGTGTGTGTGTGTATATTTGGACAGAGAGAGAGCATTCAGGAGCTGGGGAGAGGGATAGAGAGAGAGAGCGAGAGAGAGAATCTTAATCTTAAGCAGGCTCCTTGCTCAGCATGGAGCCCAACTTGGGGCTCTATTCCACGCCCCTGGGATCATGACATGAGTCAAAATCAAGAGTTAGACTCTCAACCAACTGAGGTCCCCAGGCACCCCAGTGCAGACCATATGTTTAAAGAGAGGATTTTCCTGTAGTTCTCTTCCACCTTGTAATGAAACTGCCAAACATTATGTCAGAAGAGGAATGTCTAGACTATCTGCTTCTGAAGTGTGCTTACCAATGTCCTGGCATAGAGTCAAGGAACAAGTTTTGAAAGAATGGGTTTTTAGGGTTTTCTGCCTCACTTCACATTTCTTCTCTTAAATATCAGATATTACTATAAAAAATCATCACTTTTGATAGCTATTAGTGGCATATGTGCAGTGGAAATAAACTGAGCATGACCAGTAAAGAACTGTGGATATATGTGATATTTTATAATAATTAAGAGTGCAATTTTATCAAATTACAGGTAGTAGAATACCAGTGTAGTAGGTTAAGAAGGGCAGACCATTAGTATGAGAAGGACAAAGATGTTTTCAAGGACATGCACTTAAAGAATTGTAAAAAATAGTTGAGTTATAAACTTAAACAACTAAGTGATACAACTAACATTAGAGGAAAGTTTGGTTTGATTTCTTTTTTGCTCTGGTATTTCTATTTTTTGTCATTCTGAATTGAAGGTTGAAAAGTGGCTCCACATAAAACATAATACAAACTTATCAAAGGCAAATACTCTGCAAAATTGTTGTTGTTTAAAATAAGGAAACAAGGACCTCAAAACACTTAAAGCAGAGTATTCTTTGTAATGTTTTACAAAGAAGATAGTCCAGCATTTTTTAAGAGACAGAACTGGAGTTTCTCTTTATATCCACTTAGGTACATTTCTGAATACTTTTCTCATGCTTTTATCTGACAGTGAGAGCGATTCTGTTTCTGGCCTCCAAGATGTGGTAGGTTAAAAGCAATGTTTTATCTTGAAAAGAAAACAAAATCACAAGTTGATCATGGGATGAAAACTGGAAGGGGATTTTTGGAATTCTTAATATTACAGACAATACAGCTTTAAATCATGTATATTTCTTACCAATCTTTGGTTGCTCCTAAATTCAGATACAGCATGATAAAGGCTATATTGTTTTATTTTAATGTTATAATATTTGTTTATATTTCATAATTTTTACTCTTTGGTAATAATATATAATATTGACACGTTAGAAAAATCAAATTAGAGAAATCTGACTGAAAATGACTATTAATGTCTATTAATGGGCACTTAGGGAAGATAGCATTACGATGTGGAATTTATAACCAAACCACTAATTTTTCCACACAATTTAAGGATCCGTTTCTCCAGCTTGGCATTATTGACATTTTGGACCAGACCATTCTTTATAATGAGGGCTTGTCCTGTGCGTTGTAGGATATTTAGCAGCATCTTTGGTCTCTATCTCTTAGAAGCCAGTAGCAACCTGTCCCCAAGTCATGACAAATAAAAAATGTCTCCAGACATTGTGAAATGTCTCCTGAGGTGCAGGATCACCCCTGGTTGAGAACCACTGATCAAAGTGAAATCTGCACAATAAATTGGCCCTGGAAATGTATTCCTGTTGCCAATGCTGTCTATTTCTGGCTCAGTTTCACAATGCTTATGTGGTGTTTGCATTTTGCTAACGTTTGTCACATCCGTGAGTTTTATTCATTAATCCCTGATAATAAGTATGCTATTAAAAGAGGTAAATTGGCTAGTTCAAAATATTTTCTGAATTAAGCTGTTAAATTTAGTTTTTGGTGAAGCAGGAAGTATAATTATTTAACATATAGTCAAATGTACAGGGGTATAATTCCCCTGTTCCTGGAGATCTGTGAATTTCCTGAAGGAAAATGTTACAATGAAACATGTCTTTACCAGAATCGTGCTGGTGTCTGCTCTTTCCTGCTGGGTTTGGAGCGGAAATGAGACAATCCATCCTGCCCTTGTGCACACTGCATAAAATGCTTTGTAGATACCAGAAATTCTGGACAGTTGCCAGGGTGGCCTGTGGGCAAACTGTAATTAACATGGACACACACACTCTTGTTAGGGGTATTTGTTTCACCTGGGAAAGATGCTTAGAAAACTAATGAAGGTTTTCTTGGCTGAAAGTGCTCCATTTTTTTCAGAGGGGAACAATTAACAGAGTCCCAAAAACAATAAGAACACTATTGGGACAAACTCACAGTACTACTCAACTTCATTGTAGGTGTATCGTATAGTGTTCTCTCTTGTACGTGGCTTTGAAATTGTATAGGGCTGGCCTGATCACATACCAAAAATAACCTGATGAGTATGAAAAGAATACCAGGTGTTTCTGCTCATCTACTGCTGTAAGTGGAGAACAGCTACATGCAGGGTTTTTCTCTTTAAGGCCAGTGCACTTGCAAGAATGACAACACAAAGTGGTATAGCATTGAAACAGTAATCCCAGTGAGCGCTGTCTACATTGGTGAGGAGGGAACGCTATTACATGAGGGAAAATGGAAACCCAGAATGGTCCAAGATAATCTTTTCCCTTGATTTGGTCAAAAAGTAATTTCTTTGCTTCTTTTTCTTCTGACTTCAAAGAAATAATACAGTATTTTACCTCTTTAATGTGATTGGCTTATGTGGGGCTCTTAAAGTACTCCAGATCGATTCTACTGGTTGACTTAGCAGAGGCTAGAAAGACACATTTTTTGTGATGAATATCTCCTTTTCATATTGTCTAAGATACCTCTCTTGTACATATCATTTTATTAACAAAAATAAAAATATATTGTACTCCCACTATATGGAAAACCTACTACATTTCCACATATTTTTCTCCCTTTTTTGGGAGTACTCATTATTCATACATGAGCAAAATAATCACACCTTTCCTTTTCTGTACTGCAGACAAATATGGTGAAACCTGTTCTAACCTTCCAGCATTTTGCTTCGGCTCAGCTGTTCCTTTTGTTTACCCTCGTGTTGGATTTGATTTGGACTGTTTTGGTTTATGCATATTGTCCAGCCTAATTGTTAATAATGCCCGTTCACTCTCAGAAGTGTCCAGTTTTAGATAGCAAATTATGTGGATACCCTGTGCTCAGGCTATTTCACCAGTAGGCCTTAGTGTGTGATCCGATTTATGGTGTCATCATTAGGAAATCTAAAACATATATTAATATTGTAAAAATGTGATATATAGCAGAGATATTTGAGTATATATAAACTTCTAAACATATGTCTGGATTGTAGATATGGTCTAAAATACACACTGATCAAGAAGCACTTGGTCTAGTTTCTTCATATCCTAGATGCATTTTTTCCTTTAAAAACATTAAGAAATGAGATATTTACTATTTATTCATTAGTAGCAGTTTAAAGTTTTTAAACAGCTATGAATTGACAAGCTTTGCAAATCATTAATGTAAGGAATAATCCTAATTTATGCATTACCTGTGAGACTGCTTTTAAATTCCTTCATGGGACGCTATCATTGGTTGACTTATATTTGCCCCAAATTCATGTGTTGAAGTTTGACCTCCCATAATCTCAGAATGAGACCTCACTTAGATACAAGATCTTTGCAGATGTCATTAGTTAGGATTATGTCATACTGGGAGGGTGGCCTAATCCAGTATGACAGATATCCTTGTAAAAGGGGAAAATGTACACCCCAGTACACAGAGAGGGAGAGAGCCCCTTGAAGATTGACGTGGTGCTACTACAGGCCAAGGAACTACCAGAAGCTAGAAGAGAGGCCTACCACCTTCAAAGAGAATATGGCCCTGCTTACTCCTTGATCTTGTAGATCTAGTGCCCAGACTGTGATACAGTACATTTCTGTTGTTCTAGGCCACCCAGTTTGTGACACTTTGTTGTGGTAGCTGGCGTATACTCATGCAGACGCCATCACACTGAGCTGCTCTGTAGGGATGTTCCTGACATTGCATTCAGTTATTTAAGGCCTGGTGTATACTTGTCATCCTATGCCACAATTGCCGCAAGAGTTTCATTTCAAACAGAGCGTGATTCAAAATAATTCCTTTAGAACATTTAGTTATAAATGTTTTCTATATTTATGCTTCCAGACAAATGATCTTTTACTGGGTACGTGTACCCAGACCCTGCATATACTCACCCATCCGTTTTGCTTTTCTTCTGGATAGTTTTCCTCTGATAAAAAAATCTAGATTTAGAAACCTGATATTCCCAAAGATAAGGTGCAGTATATTTAAGCTAAAAACAAACAAAAACAAACAACAAAACATCCCAGTCGTATGAAGCATAGTCCTACAGAATCTATGTGTTGGGGAAGACTCATACATAACCTACCTGACTAGAATGAAGATATGTGCAATGTAGCTTGTGTTTTAGGCCTTAAAGGCAAACATTCCAGGTAGTTTCATGCAGCTCCCACACTACATGTCTAGGGAGTTCTTCTAGTACTCTCTTACAAAGAGAGACTTACATCTGATGTTTTTGTCCTGTACTCCTCTCTGGCGTAACACCAATGGATCGGCTCCAGGTTTGGAAAAACGTGTGATGGGTAAATAGGATGATTCTTGCCAGATAGACTTTTCAAGAAATAAAGAAAACCCTTGGGCTTTTAAAGATTTGTTTAATGGGAAAAAAAAAAAAAAAGGAGGCCAATTTCTAAAGTTTTTTTTCTTCTTCTAAAAGAAGGTAATGTGATAATAGTTCCTTCTACTTGGGGACATTTTAAGTTAGAATAGTATGAATTTGTTAACGTGTACGTTTTCGGAATGCTAATGATGTGATTATAAATACAAATGGGTAGCTCTGACCTGTGTATTATGTACAGAGTTTCACAGAGGCATATGCTCCCAGGATGGACAGCCTTAGAGAATCAGAGGTCAGGCTCACTTTGAGGTATTACTGCTGGGACTGTGTTCACCTTCTTGAAGAAAAAAGTTTTTACAGTGAACATTCTGGACACCTACACCTCCCTAGAATGGATAAAAATCACTTGTAGGCTGAATCGATACTGTGCGTATTCTTTCAGGACTTGACAGTGTTTTCGCCCTGGCCTCCCGGGATGAAATGCTTGGTGTGTTTTTAACACTCCTGGCTCCGCTTGCCACACATTAATACTCAACATTTCTTCGCCTGGAATTATGGGTAATAGGTCTTCTCACCATTTAATTATTTTTCTTGCTTCGTTTCCTGCTTCCTTTCTCCACTGTGTTGGATCTCTTGTCAGTTTGGCTTTTGTGTGAGGCACGGGTCTGTGATAACTGTACTGTCTCATTCTGCGGTAAACATTCAGATGCTGTTAGTGGGTTCACTGTGGTGTTGTGACAGTCAGGTGAGGGAATGTGTATGTGAACACTTTGACAACTGTGGAGCGCAATAGTGACAAGTGATGTTGGGCTGTTCATTTTCCTCACAGAGTGACGATGTTGGATTTGTGGAACTTTACATTCACCACGAAGGTTGCTGGTTGGGCTCTATTTAAGTATCTATCTTTTTGTGAGCTCATCTTATGTTTGAAAGGGAGTTTAGATGGCAGGGTTTATATGCTATGATGCTGAAACTGTGACTGTGTTACAGTCATATCTTGCTTTATCATTCTAGTATTTTTTAGCGGCTGAAATTCTGGCAGGTGGATTAGTGGAAGGTAAATTTTAATATTCGTGATAATATATACTATTAATAAAATAATTTGATGTGTATTATTCTCTGTGTATCTGTATAATACATATTTATATGCTATGTATATGTAACATATATACTCCTTAGTAAAATTAATGAAGGGGCACCTGGATGGCTCAGTTGGTTGAGGGTCCAGCTTCAGGTCCAGTCATGATCTCACGACTCCTGAGTTCGAGCCCCACGTCGGTCTCTGTGCTGACAGCTCACAGCCTGGAGCCTGCTTCAGATTCTGTGTCTCCCTCTCCTTGTGTCTCCCTGCCCCTCCCCGCTAGTGCTCGCTTGCACGCTCTCTCTCTCTCTCTCTCTCTCTCTTAAAAATAAAAATAAACCTAAAAAAAATTAATGAGATAACTTAATAAACATTGTCCCTGAAGAAACAAAGCCATTAGAACAAGATCATACCTTAGATAATTTCTCAGACAGGTTTAACAATATTAAATATGTATTAAGCATTTACATCTATTATTTTTTTTTTAATTTTTTTTTTCAACGTTTATTTATTTTTGGGGCAGAGAGAGACAGAGCATGAATGGGGGAGGGCAGAGAGACAGGGAGACACAGAATCGGAAACAGGCTCCAGGCTCTGAGCCATCCGCCTAGAGCCCGACGCTGGGCTCGAACTCACGGACCGCGAGATCGTGACCTGGCTGAAGTCGAACGCTTAACCGACTGCGCCACCCAGGCGCCCCTACATCTATTATCTTAAAGCTTTATTTTTATTAAATTTTTTCCCTAAACTATTTTAGGTTTACAAGTGTTCTGATTGTAATTAAGAAAATATTCCAAAAGTTTTTCCATAAAGTATGCATGATAGAATAGGCTCCGTTTCTTTTCCTAAGAAATAATGAGGCGTTAGGGCCAAACCAATGTCAGCCATTGTCCTGGAGCCCCCTAGAAAGATGTTCATCATAAGCATGACACCTGTGTAGCCATGCAGAGATACGAAGACCTCTCAAGAGCCATTTCTCTGCCCAGGCCTGGAAATGCAGACACATCACTTCTCTGGCTGAAAAATCAGGGCATGAATAGAAATAAACTTGCTGATGACCCATTTTTCTTAGGGTAAATGTTAGATGTTGCACAGGGAAAATTAAGTCAATACAAAGCTCCTTTTGCACGTATAGAAAAGTGGTTTCTCAGTCAAATTATAAAAGATAAAAAGTGATTGACTTAAGAAATGCCCAATTATGAATTGCTCAGAAAAGTTACCCAAGAAACACTAATGTAGTCTTTGGATATCTGTTTAGTTTGTGTAACAGCTACAAATAGATATGTGGACTAATTCAAATAATATCTCGTTAATTTTTAAGATACAATGATGATGGTTAAAATAATTTAGTGAACTAAATACCTCACTTCTAGCAAACTGTTAATATTTAAGTGGTTTATATGCATCTTAGAGCTTTTTCTCTTATCATTTTGCATCTATGAAACAACTTGTGAAGTGTTGCAGTTAATTCTGAATTTAAGAGTGTTTTGAAAATCTCAAGAGAGATGTATAATGTTTACTCTAAATAGACCTTTTGAATATCGAGTATTCTTTTTACAGAGGCTTCTGCATAATTTTCCACATTTATACCGAGAATTGATGACTTCTGGCCTAAAGAGTAAGGTGAGAAGCAGTTTAGTATATATCTCAAAAATAAAACCCATACTTACCAGGAGACTAACAACTGATTGCTTGCTTCTTTGAGAAGTAAAGCAGAGGAAGTGGTTTAAACAGTTACCTGCACAGATAGCTTCAAACACAGATACAGACATGTCATTGAACTCCCCAACAGTTTCTGGGGAGACTGATCAAGGGTCCAGAGGCAATGCCTATGAAATGCGGCCAGTTTTTTGATCAAAGTTTACTTTTTTTTTTAATTAAATTTTATTTTTTTTTTTTTAATTTACATCCAGATTAGTTAGCTTATAGTGCAACAATGATTTCAGGAGTAGATTCCTTAGTGCCCCTTACCCGTTTAGCCCACCCCCCCTCCCACACTATCAAAGTTTAGTTTTTAAAATTACTTCTCATGTGTTCAGTGAAACTTAGGTGGGTGGTAACTCAATTACGTTGTTTGAGATTTAGGTAAAGAGATCATGATTAACCGTGACCCAGGATTTTTGTGAGATTTTCAAATATAGATTGTGTGTCTGTGCGTGCCTGCGTGCGTGCGTGTGAGAAAGAGAGAGAGAGAGAGAGAGAGAGAGAGAGAGAGAGAGAGAAATGGAGAGAGAGAAATGGAGAGAGAGAAATGAAGAGAGGTGGAGAGACAGACAGTGGGAGAATATAATAATAGAATGTTTTTGCCTGAGGTGAGGAGTTTAACATCCTGAGGTATCCTGAATTCCTTTGAAAGTTTTCACCTTGTCAAGTTTAGACCTCTCTTGTGTATGCCCATTGTGCGAATCGTACCAAATTACAAATGTTCCTCCAGTGAAGTTTACTATTCAGAAAAAAAAAAAAAATCCCCAGGATAATTTCTACCTGTATTAGCTCCTGTGAACTATATGCCAGAAAAATGGGTAAAGGCAAGGTGTCCACATACCTATATGAGGAAAAAAAAATTTTTTTTGAAATTTTGGATTCTTGGATATAAATGTTATGTGCCTATTTAAGAACATCAATAACATTTTAAATAACATTGCTTCTTGATGTTTTGATTTTCAGCTGCTCAATGAGAAATAATTTATTAGCACTAACCATAATTGGTAGCATTTATTAAGTGCTAGGTGCCAGGCAATACGCTAATGTTTTACTTATATTACTTTACTTAATTCTGACCTCCACCTTCTAAAGTAGGGATAGACATTATGTTCTTCTATAAGTGAAGAAGAAGAAACTGAGGTCTTGAGCTATTAAATGTCCTCTTCTGGGCTACATAGATAGTAATAGTGGGACAGGGATATGCCTGTGATCTGTCTGATTCTATTCTTGCTCTCAGTGACAACGTTATATTGCCTCCCAGGCAGAACAGCTCAGGCACTAAGCATTTAAAATAGAATTTAAAGTAAGGATGACCTTATTTGGGTCATTAAATATTACTATTTATTAATATCTTAACATACTATATTTTAACAACTATGATACAAGTATTAGTTATGTTGATATACAGCTATTATAATATTAATATATAATTAATATTAATATATAATTAATATATAATAATATTATTAGGAAGTCTCTAGGTTTTCTTTCTCTAAAGCAGAGATTTTTAAATGGAGGACATTTATTTTTTTTAAAAAAACATTTTTTTTCAACGTTTATTTATTTTTGGGACAGAGAGAGACAGAGCATGAACGGGGGAGGGGCAGAGAGAGAGGGAGACACAGAATCGAAACAGGCTCCAGGCTCTGAGCCATCGGCCCGGAGCCCGACGCAGGGCTCGAACTCACGGACCGCGAGATCGTGACTTGGCTGAAGTCGGACGCTTAACCGACTGCGCCACACAGGCGCCCCTAAATGGAGGACATTTAAACTGCTGTTTCTCTGGATAAATTAATGACTGTCTTAACTTCTTGGATGTGAGTCCCCAAAAGAATACATAAAGTATTAATGGAATAAACATTTTTACAGAATAATACATATGAAAGAAATCTTCAAAGTAAAATAGGCAAATGAATATCAAAGAAGCTTCTTTTAGAATGTAATCCTATGAGAGTGGTCTTGAAAGATTAGAAAAGATTCTCTTCACGATTATGAATTTGAAGCAGCTGGAATGAATTCAGTCATGATCAGCATAACTGGGGATCATTTCTGAAAGAGGGATACAGAAAGTTAAAAGACTCATCGCTTGGTACTGAGGTCACCTGCTTCATAACAGACTAAAATAGCAGAGAACAAGTGTTAAGAATTCATTCTGCCTTCCCAATGCTTTTGTAGCTTTATTTTTAGAGCTCTGCTAACGGCAGTCTGGGGCATTGTTTGCCCTGATGTGGCTGTTCTGTCACAGTCGCCCTTTCTCTTGCAGTCTTTGCCTCCCTGGACAGGTGTGAGGGACTTCCTGATTGTCACAAGCCAGTCACCTGGGTCAGCCACCCCTGATGTAGTGTGCTTCATCAGCCCCCTGAGCTCAGAAGAGAGGTAATTTTTCTGCTGCTGGTTAACGTGTATTATTTCTTAAGGTGAAGGCAATCAGAATGAAAAGGTATTGTGTAGGTGGTGGTGCAGGAGTGATTACAAAATAGTTAAAGAATGGATTAAACTGCTATGATGGATAGATTCATTAGGAGAGGGTGAAAAAGAATATTTCGGGTTCTCCCTTATATAACCTAGGCTATCATAAGTGTCCCGTGCCACACAAAACATACCATTCGTGTGAGTGTGTGTGTGTGTGTGTGTGTGTGTGTGTGTGTGTATGATAAAAGCAGAGCACATTATTTCTTATTAAAATTGTGTATGGGTGTAATCATAGGAACTCTTATTTAGAGATTTATCCAGAGTATGCTATTGACTCAAGACAAAAGTAAAAGTAGCACTTTAAAAGGTATTGTTTAGAGCCACAGTTTCAAGTACTTAAAAATTTAAAACCCAGAAAACAATAGTGAGTAGAAGAGATCTTAGACAATAACTTTTTCAGGAATTGTCAGCAGTCATGTTGTTCATTGGAATTAGGAGAGGTAAGGTGGTTTTATAGCATGGGTACACATGTGAATCACTTGGGAAGTCTTCAGAAATTAGCAGCAGCTAGGTCCTACCCTAGAGGCTATGATAATTGTCTTGGCATTGATATTTAAAAAAAAAAAAAATCTCCCCAGGCGGTTTTATTTTGTAGCCATGGCTGCAAACCACTGAGTTAGAGAACTTACAGCACTTAGTTCTGCTTTTGCCACTATATACCTTATCTGGGTTCCACAGTCCACTTCTTCGTATGTCATTTTCTTTTATTAAAAGCTATTAGAAACACTGACATCTTTTAAACACTGGAGAGCTATGTAAGGTACATTCAGAAGTATATGCATCCAATTATATTTGGTTTGCATCACTTGCAGAAAGTAACATTTTAAGGTATACTAGTATTAATTTAAAAAGCCACAAGGCTTTCGTTACCAAATAAGGAACACGTAAGAGTCAATCAAATATTTGTTTAATATATACCATGTAGGAGACCGATGGAGAGACGAAGGGATTTGCCACTTTATTCCCAAGGAATTTATGTATGGTCAGGAGGAACTAATAGAGTTTAAGAAATAATTAACATTCCAAAGCTGTTTGTGCTTCTCAGCAATATACAGCAGTGCTAGAGCGTACACAGAAAGAGTGACGTCCCTGGGCACATGCGGTGATGGAGACTTTACAGCAGGTGTTTTGCTTGTAAAGTTAACTAGATTGTCGGTTTGAAATCCTCCCCATCACGGCATTTCTCTTGAAATTTCAGTCTCTTTAAAGTTTTGTTGGTAGTTTACAAGTGCTGAGGTTAGATCTCTAACTCTGACTTGTTTAGGTTTTCCTCGTAGATAAATTTTCTTCATGGAATCACGTTGTCTTGGGACCATCCTTTATTAGCTGATTACTTCTTGTGTACCTGCTTGGTGCTTGAATATGATGTGTTTGTCTTAAAACAGGGTAGCTTTTGAGATGGCCTTAACGGAATGAGCAGAATGTAGGTGCAGTTATAGTACTTTGAATTTTCCCACTTGAGGTTAGCAGGTGGAACGTATTAAACAAAGGTAAAGAGTATACCTGATTAAAAAAGGAAGGTTATTGTAGCATTGATAGAATTCATACAATTCGTCTTCTGTGTGCCCTGTCTGCTGAGTGTATTTTTGCTATTATTTCATGTTTACAGCTGCTGTCAGGTATTACTTTTATTTAGTAAAAAATGAGATCCAAAGTGTTTACAATATTATGCTTTAGTAAGTCATCAAGTCAAAATTCCAACACAGTCCGTAAGCCTTGGGGTATCAAAAGCAAGGTTCTCTACACTCTGCTGTGCTGCCTGGTGTGAAGGAAGAATGGGAAGAGACAAAAGGGAAGTATATTAAAAAAAGCTGGGTCCAAAGTTTGGATTTCATTCTGATGGAAGTGGGGAGCCATTAAGGATTTTTGAAGGGAGAGTATATTTGAGGTGTTTTGGAACACTAATATGGCAGAGATGTATAGATTATTTCAGCTTTGTAAAAATGCTTATTCATTAAAAAACTATTTATTGAAGACACATCGTATTCTACACAGTAGCTAGTCCCTGGGACTAGAGTTGTGTTAATGAGCGCTTGTAATTCGGCGGAAGGGATACCCAGTCATGGCTGGAGCATCAGACTGGCTCTTAGAACAATGGCCAGAGACTGTTTTAAAGGGGCTGAGGCAGGTAATGGGTGATGTTTAAACATGTAGTAGTGGGGAAACACAGGAAATTGGGTGCGCTGGTACAGTGGACAGAACATGCTTCTTCATACATCTTATGTTTCATTTGCATGTTTAATCTCCACGTCTGGGTGTGATTTTTAGCATAATGAGGGGAAAAGTTGGTGAAAGTTCAGCACCGGACTCGACGTTGGCACAGATTGGTTTGGTCTGGTCCTCGCCAGTCTTCGTAGTAAGCGTCCTCCTCCATTCCTGCAAGATATGCTCTTCCAGAGGCATAGAGTTTTAGCTTTTTTTTTTTTTTTTTCTTATGGAGGCAGCCAAAGAGTGCTGGATTTTGCAGTCATTGTTGAGGGGACCCAGGTCCAGTCCCTGCTCTGTCTCAGTTGGGTCCCTAATGGTGTTTTTGCATGCCCAGCTGAGACAATGATGGATTCTAGGGGAAGAAGGCTCCCTAGGGATCACTGAGGTTTTTGCAGTGTCCTTCATGATCTCAACTTAAGGGGATGAAGAAATGGAAGTGGAAGATGGAAAGGAGAAATAATAGGAAGATTGGGCAGAATTTAGTTACATGAAAAATATGAGAAAAGAACAGTCAGAGATAGTATCAGAAGTGTTGGTCTGAATGACATTTTAAAATTCCCCATCCACTCACATAAAGCTGCCAACATGGAAAAGGAGGGAGCATTTAAAATATTTTTCTGCTGTCCACTTTTTGTCTGTGTTCTTTGAACCTTTATGTTTTACCTCGCATAAACTTTTTAAAAATAGTTCTGTCACGAGTTAGTATGTTGGATGCTGTGACATCCTAGTGTTTCAAATGTTAATTTTTACTTAAAGTGTGGAAATCAGTTCATCTCATTGTACACATCATTCTTTTTATGAAATGTTTGATATGTAAGCCTGTGAAAGATACCACTGTTGGCATGTTTCTTTATAGCTGTAAAGAGATTTCACATTTTGAGAGGTTATAAAAGAGGGAATATATCAAGCAAGAGAAAAACAAATTATGTATTAAAATGGTATTATTCTTCTTTATGGCAAAGGTCTAATGATTCACTAAATTTGGCCAACATGTTTTTTGAACTTTCTTGATGGCTGACACTGTTTAAAGAAAAACTACCTACCGTTAAGTGCAGTATTATGGCACAGAGTATAATTGACCTCATCAAGCATTAGAACCTCTTCCTGGGCTTTCTTATTGCCATGCTCTGACCCAGTCTGTGTGTCCTCAAGCTCTGATGGAGCAGAGGATAGGGCCATCAAGTTGTTTTCAAGGAATCTTCAAAGCCTTATGGGCACCAAATGGTAAGTCTTAGACGTGGAATCTCTCATTCATGATAATCATTGCTGTTTCTTAATTCTATTTCAGTGCTATTATTATTAATAAATTATATTTGGACATATGCACTTCATTTATTTTTTGTTAAAAGGAATCGTCAAAAAAAAAAATTAGCCACCTGTGACAACATGGATGGACTTGGAGGATATTATGATAAGTGAAATGTCAGGCAGAGAACAACAAATACCATATGATCTCACCTGTGTGTTGGATTTACAAAACAAAGCAGACGGACAAACGAAACAAAGCTCGTGGGTATGGAGAACAGAGGGGCAGTTGCCAGGGGGGAGAGTTGTGTATGTGGGGGTGAAATGCATGTAGGAGTCAGGACAAACAGACTTCGAGGTGTGAAATGAATAAGTCACGGGGGTATGGTGTGCTGCATTTTAGTGACTATAGTCGGTGGGATTGTAGTATATATTTGAAGTTTTCTAGGAGAGTGGATCTTGAAAATTCTCATGACAAGGGAAAAAAATCCTTTTTGGTACTTTTTATGGTGATGGATGATGACTAGATTTATTGTGGTGATCATTTCACAGTGCATGCCGATGTGGAACCATTACGTTGTATACCTGAAACTAACATAGTGTTGTAGTGAAGTCAATTATATCTCAATTAAAAATAATTTAGCAAGCTTTGCTTTTCATCATTTTTGTGGCCAGTGTGCAGATAATTAGTAAACTGCAGTTGATAAGTGTATTAGAACATTAGTGATCTTTCTTTCAATAGTTGGGGGATACAAGGAGTATACATTTTATAGAGGTGCAGAAAATTTGAGACATTTGTGCACAATTATTTTACCTATCTAGTGATATGAAAACCTTTATCCCACATGCAGGTCATCTAATATGGATGTCACACCCATTGCTTCTTTGAATTTCAAATATATTTTCATAGCTCTGGCAACGTGAGCTCACACTACGTAGGTGGCAGGCAGATCCCTCAGAAAACCCTTGAACACAGAGTTGAGGACAACTGTCAAGCAGCTGTTAGGTTGAGCTGGGCTGGAGTTCTGTGTCTGTGCCAGTCACATTCTTCAGTTGGACAGAAGACATTTACCATTAACAGATGTGCCTGATTGACCTCTTTATAATATTTTTAGAGGGGTAGTAAATAGCACATTTGATTACTGAGACTAGTTTTTATATATGTGGGCCTATCATTTGAAATGACTTAAGTATAACTGTTCATTCATTGTAATTACTGAATTAAAAAATAATAATTACCTGGATAAAGCTGAAAAGAAATTAAAAAGTTTAAAAAAACAAAGGAGCGAGTCAAAAAACAAATAAAGAAAAAGCTTCCAAGATTCAAATAGATGAGGAAGGATTTACAGAAAAAAAGCAGTGCATTGAACATCAAAACTATGATTTCTGAGCCAAGTCTTCTCCAAAGTGAGAAAAAAGAAATTGAAGACTTTATTTTTTAGAGTAGTTTTAGGTTCACAGCAGAATCGAGAGGAAGGTGGTACCAAGATTTCCCATAAACCCTGTGCCTGGACACATGTACCAACTCCCCCATAAGTGACATCTTTTTCCTTTTAATTGTAGCACAAGAATCCAAACTGTGAACCCAAATGTGAAGAGAGTTGAGACTCTGATGCTCTTTGATGGTAGGTTGGGGAATGTCTTCCAACAAACAGCATTCAAACCGTAATCCCCATATTTGAAAAGTAGTTCCAGTTATACACGTGATCATTTGCATTATGTAAATACAGAAGTACATACTGAGCCATATCCTTTGGGATCCCTTTCTGAATTCCACCAACAACATTGCTCCTGGCCCCTCAGCCCCAGTATGAATTCCCAGACTTTGTCCTTCCTTTTCCTGTTGGTCAGCTCCTGTAGTTTTAGTCAGTTGTTTTAGTTTGTTTTTGTTTCTGTTTTTGCCCAGGCATGTTGCCCTGCCTTTACTTAGAAATGAAGTAGTTTCCCTGGCTTTGGAAATAGAATTCTGTTTGCATCAGTTGGACTTATTTGTGTATCCTAATTGGCATATTGATTTTAAATCTTAATTTTATGTCTTTTTAAAAATGATTCTGCTAAATTCTAGCACATTTAATAAACACATTTGCAAATGTGTTAATGTTCTATTATTTTCATGTTGTGATTGTCTTAAGTCATGCATCTTCACTTTTTTTTATTTTTAAGTTAAATTTTTATTTATTTATTTATTTATTTATTTATTTATTTATTTATATTTTTTGAGAGATAGAGATAGACAGCATGAATGGGAGAAGATCAGAGGTAGAGAGAGAATCTAAAGCAGGCTCCTTGCCCAGCGTGGAGCCTAATGTGGGGCTTGCTCTCACCAACTGTGAGATCATGACCTGAGCCAAAATCAAGATTCAGACTTGAACTGCTTAACCAACTGAGCCACCCTGGAGTCCCCATTTTCACTTTTAAATTTAGAGCACTTCTTTTTTAACAACATTTTTTTTTTTTTAACGTTTATTTATTTTCTAGAGGGAGAGAAAGAAAGAGGGACAGAGCGTGAGCGGGGGAGGTGCAGAGAGAGAGAGGGAGGCCAGAATCCGAAGCAGTCTCCAGGCTCTGAGCTGTCAGCACAGAGCCTGATGTGGGGCTCAAGCTCACAAACTGTGAGATCGTTACCTGAGCCAGAGTCAGACACTTAACTGACTGAGCCACCCAGGCGCCCCAAATTTAGAGCACTTCTTGCCTTTCAATATATTGAAATTTATGCCTTTGGACATATTTTATATTTAGGAACCCCCCAGAACAGTGACTGAAATGATTAATCAGATAATTTAAAAAATGTTAAAGAAAATATCAATATTTTTTGCTAACCCTCCCATTTTACCTTAAAAAAATTATTGTAGTATCAATAGAATTTTATGTGACCAGTTTTGAAACACTCGAGCTCAATGAGAATAATTCTCAAAATCAGCTAACTCAGGAAAGGAAAGATTCTTGGATGATTTGGATTCTTCTATATAAATCTCCACTCAACTGCCCCAAGTAAATATAGATTTAGTACTTGAGTGACAGTAACAAATGCTGAAATCGAATCCGAAATTCCCAGTGCCCTGATGGGTCATATTTGGCAAATCACTGCTCTCGCTGGACTTCACTGATCCAGCAAATATCTTTTTCTGTTGACCACGGAGGGGAACTACGTGAGACATACAGCACAGTCTCATGGTTTTCTTTTCTGCAGAGTAAAGTTCATATTCACTGAGGGTGTGAAAAGTGAGTTGTTAAAGTTATCTCATTGTGCCAAGTGTGGAATTAAAGAACGTGGCTTTCAGTAATTTTTCTGTAATGCGTATAAAAGTAAGTATGTAAGACATCTAACTATATTTATTCCTCCGCAATTAAATTTTAAATTTGAGCCTTATGAATGACCATAGAGCATGGAAGCTTACATTTACACTTACAACTAACCTCAGTCAATTATAAGGATTCTCCCCTAATCCATTTGAACAAGGGGTGGCAATTAACTTCTAAACTTTGGAAATGAAGCGTTCATCTAATATCCTTTGAAAGGGAGCTAATCTGGTTTGACCCTTGTCCCCACTGCAGATCCTTAGATATGCATGTTCCTGCGCATGTCACTCTGTGTCCTTCTCATTGCAACCATGAGGTTCCTTCAGGTCACTGGTGTCTGTCAGCCACTTCCATGTCTCAAGAACTTATTGAGAACTCCCATCCAAGAATTTGCCTCTTTGGTTTGTGTACTCTGGTATCCTCCTTTGACTACTGACTCAGTACAGGGATTAGAGGGTGAGGAGCAGAGAAAGGGAGAAGAAAGTGAATACTCAGTTAACAGCACTAGATGTTATCCCTTCACATGAAAACTATTCAGCGCTTACACTGCTAATATATTTTGTCATATAACTTCCATATTTCCATTGTCGCTACATCTGGCAAGGTGTTTGGTTGGACTTGGGTGATATTTGAAGTTCAGGCAATTTTAAGAAGTCAAGAAATCTTAGCACAATACTTGTTTGTTTTTTTTTCTCTTCAGCTGTGATTTAAAAAGTTTTTCACTAAAGGTAATGGAATGATAAACCACTGTCAGCCTTGGAATCGAGGGGGACACTGGGATTGCTTCCCCAGCGTTTATTCTGCATTCCCCCCACTATGGTATCTATATAGTTCCAATTCCAAGCTAATCAGTGCAATCCCATCCTTCTCGACAATGGTGGGAATGACATGCAAATCGGTTTAGAAGGATGTCTAGGGTTGTTTTTCAATAGGTAGAGAAAAGAAAATTTATCTTCTGAAATTTGTAGGATACGTGTAAAGTTGGGGATTGTTACATGATGTTGCTACCCTGACGGAAAACGTCATGACATGATACAGGGAAGAAGGCAGTGCGGAAATAACTGCAGAGAAAGAACTGAGTCCTAATTAAAGCACACTTGAAGTCCTTGTTATCTTTAGAGATTTTTAACAAGTAAGCTAAAAATAATTCTATTAAATGAGTTAGCAATTTGGGTTTTCTGTCTCTCGCTAACAAAAACACTCCTACTAATACAAAGATACATTTATTGGCAGTTCTTAAACGTGTTACCTTTAGGACCTTCAATCAGGGTCTGGTTATCATCTGGCTATCTTACCTTGAGTATCACCAAGAATGTACTTAACGAGTTCAAAACTAGAGCACTCTCCACCCCATCCTTTTTTATCCAAACGGGCTTCCTTTTCTCTTGGCTGACAGCATCACCCTTGCAGTGTTCTAAGCTAGGAAACCTAGGCTCACCAGGACTTCCCTTTTTTATGCTCTTCTGTACCCCTCGCACCCAGAATCAATGGGCTACCACATCTTTTCCTTACCCTATTTTCTGTCCCCAGTGATACTGGCTTAGAGGAAGCCTTTTCCACCTCTTAGGGCATTTTGTTATTAAAAATAATAATCTGTTAACATTGTGGTCACCAAATCCCACATTCTGTCCTCCACATTGCTGTCCAGTATCTTAAAAACAAGCAAGCAAAGACAAACATGTGACCATGCTCCTTCTTTATTTGAAGAATTTCAGTGGATTGCATTGCTTACAGGATCAAGTTCAACCTGTTGGCCTCGACCTGTTTGTTAAGATTGAAAGATTTCATTCTGGTCTCACTTCATCATTCTGAAAAATGGAACAACTTTAATATAGCCATAAATATATTGTGAGGGTAATAAGGTGCGGGTGTCTGGGACATGGAAGGCTCTGGATTCAATGGTGATTGCTGTTGCACACTGAAAAATAGAAGCTACCGCCGAATTACTGGCTCTGTGAGTTTGCATATACTGTTCCTTTGCCTGTCCTGCCCAGCCCTTTTGTTCATGTCTTCTTGTCTTTTACAGCTGATTCTTTCCCTCTGTGATTCTTTCATAACTCCTTCTGTTAGATAAGTTGCATTTTGTTAATAACCTTCATAACATCTCTCACATTGTATCGCCATATATTTTTTAAAAGTTAAAATTTTTTTTTAAATAAGCCTTTTTTTAATGAGTTTTTTGAAAACAGAAACTAAACCTCATCCACCTTCTAAAATTACAGCTCTACTCTGACACTCCTCATCCCATTTCCCAAATTGTATTTTTCTCTAGCGCTTAGATTTAGGTAATGCAATTATTTAAATATTTGTTTCTCACTTTTTTTTTTCTTAACCTTCTTCACTACAAGGCATGTTCCATTAGGATAGAGATTTTTGCCTTTTTATTCACTGCTGTAGCCCCAGTCTGTAAGAAAGGTCAACATATTGAAGGGATGAATGAATGAATGAATGAATGAATGTGTGTCTCATTTATCTTTTATTTCTTTATTTTTTAAGTTAATTTATTTTTGAGAGCTAGAGTGTGAGTGGGGAGGGGCAGAGAGAGAAGAGAACAGAGGATCCAGAGTGGGCTTGTAGTGGGCTCGGCAGTGAGCCTGATGCGGTACTCGAACTCATAAACATTGAGATCATGACCTGAGCCAAATTCGGGCGCTCAACTTGACTGAGCTACCTAGGCGCCACTTATCTTTTATTTCTAATGCCTAACACAATAGCTGGCATATGGTGGGTGTCAAAGAAACATAGCTGAATAAATGAATGAATTGTGCTATAAATCTGGAAAATTGGAAGAATGTGTGTTGGTGACTTAAATGTAGAATGCTCACTATTAGTTGTAGGTGCGTTTACCCTAGAGAAGATAGAGGTGAGTTGTAGTGATTCTCCTAAGCACCACCACTTTGGAGCTTAAATGTTTTTTTAAATGGAGGTTATAAAATGGAAAGAAAAGAAGGTGAGAAGAGAGATGGAGCCTTTTAGTTTTTTGCTCATTTACACAGAGAGGGATTTGAACCTGTAACATGGGATTGTCACCAATTTCCCCCTCTGCCAGTTTATAGAAGGGAAATATAAACTGAAACTTGTTAACATTTTTTTCCTTTTTCTTTTTCTTTTACTTTTTTTTTTTTTTTGAGAGAGAGAGAGCATGAAAATGAACGGAGTGAGGGAGAGAGACAATTGTATGAGAGGCAGAAAGAAAGAGAGTGAGGGAAAGAGAGAGAGAGAAGCGGGGCTCACCTGAAGCAAGCTTCGAGCTCACCCATTGTGGGGCTCGGACGCAACAACCCTGAGATCATGACCTGAACCGAAGTCACATGCTTCAACGACTGAGCCACCCAGACACCCAAGAACAGTATTTTTTCTAAATTCTTTTTCTATCTTGTAAGCATAGTTCAATTCCTACATAGCTATTTAACCCACACAGTTTTTGTTAAATCACAACAGAGATAAAAAGAAATGAGTGGAAGCACGAGTGATTTCAGTGCTGATTGTGACTTTGCTGAAGCCGGAAACCTGATTTCATAATAATCAGAATCTGGCCCAATATTGGTGATTGTTTTGGTTAGATTTGAATTACTGAAATGTAGAAAGGTCTCTGTTCCAATATCAAAAGAACTCTTAATTTATAATTAAAAGAAAGAATGAGAAGGAAAAAAAAAAAGGTAGGAAGGAAAGAGGTGAAGAAGGAAAGAGGAAGGGAGGGAGAATGGGAGCAAAGAAGGAAGGAAAAATTACAGTGATTTTGTAGTGAGATTTCACTCAGACATGAGGAAAGCGGTTCTGAAATGACGTTTATTTTATTTGTCGTGTGTCCAACAGCAGCATTTAACTTCTCTGGATATATTAGTGTGGATATACATGCGCGTGCACACATGGTATTTATGTAATAAATACGTCATTCAACACATAGTGAATGATAAAGAATTTTTAAAAACCCATAAACTTGTGACTTGAAAACTATATTGTTAAAAATAAGCTTCTCTGAACAGAATATTTGTCTTTAATATGGGAAGAGTAAGTTAGCTGATTCGCTGCAATAAGAATCCTGAAGCAATCATGATCCTTCTCTTGCAAAGTGCTGTTTCCTCCTCTGTGAGTCTCTCTCCTCCCTGTTAGGAAGGGGCTGTTAGGATAGGGGCTCTAAGGTCTTTGAGTCCTTTCTTGTGCCTAAGTGGCTGTGCTCTGATCTCAGCCTCCTATGGTCCTGATGTGTAAGGACTGACTTCATCTCTAGATATTTAGGGGAAAGAGCATTTGGACACAGACTCTCTCCAAGGTTTTGCCTTGGCCACTCTGTCCACCTTGTAATCCTATCCCACTGGTTGGTCTTACCGGTCCCTTCCCCTGCTCATGACACTCTGCTGTTGGTCGTATAATTCCCACCACCTGGCTTGTCTTTTGCCCCTTTTATCATCTACTAAGAACTGTTTCATCTCTCAAGACCCAGTTGAAAGTCTTATTTAGTCAGCAATAGGAATCTTGACTCCACTACTGTGTTACTTTGGCAAGTTACTTAACCTCTGTGTGTCTCGTTTGTATAACATTGCCTGTCACAAAACAGGGCGAGGATGATTAACTGAGGTCATAAGTGCTTAGCACGTTCGTTATTATGACTATATTCTCAAAAACTTTGGTAGTCAGAAACCGTGAAATGCCACCATCTTTGCTAATATTGCTCTTCCTTTGTGTAAATACTTCATTAACACACTGACTAAATTGTAATCACTGATAGACCTTCAGGTTTTCTACTCGTTTGTGGGCTGTATCAGCACAGACGTTTGCATTTTTCAAATGCTCAATTTTAGGCAAAATGAATATTGTTAAGGATAATCACAATCTAAAAATGTTGTAAATACAAATACAGAAAGTGTATAACTATTCAGAAAGGAGGAAATAGAGGATCTAAAGAATTCCAAAGGGGGGGGCACCTAGGTGTCTCGGTTGGGCGTCTGTTTTTTCCAAGTTTATTTATTTACTTTTGAGGTGGGTGGGGGGAGAGAGGGAGAGAGAGAGAATGAATGAATGAATGAATGAATGAATGAATTCATGCACACATGAAGGGGGAGAGAAAGGGAGAGAGAGACAACCCCAAACAGGCACAGAGCCCAACACGGGACTAGAACTCAAGAACGGCAACATCATGACCTGAGCCAAAATCAAGAGTTGGATGCTTAACCGACTGAGCCACCCAGGTGCCTCAGGCTTTTTTAAAGTTTACTTATATATTTTGATAGAGAGAGGGCATCTCTTCTCTCTAAAAAAAAAAAATAATAATAAAATAAAAGGAATGTGTCCTATGCTCACTTTATTTTTTTACATACATTGGAGGAGACTGAAGACTATTGAAATGAGTTGTTGACCTGACTTTATCATGTTCTTCTGCTACAAGATATTTTTATAGGCCGAGGAAAATACACTTACTGCTAAACATTGAGCAAAGTTTGAACTATTGTATTGTAAGCACAGGTAGACAAGCATGCTATTCTAACTTCCTTTAGACTATTAATTGTACTCAAATAAATTACTTATTGTAACCAACAGTTCATATCAGTGAACAACATAATACTCAGTTTATTTCCTTAAACACTTTTAGAATAAACACTTTCGCTTTTCATACTTATTGTGAGTTTTGTGCTTAGAGGTTTATTTTTTTTAACGATAACTGTATTACACTAAATTACTAATATAATATTAAGTGGAAAAATCTGCAGTCTGAAAAGCAGAATGCCGTGTGCGAGCCCTGGCAAGTGTGATTTTACTTCCATAGCAACAAAGCACATGGTTAAAGGAAAGAGCACTGGGATTAGACCACTTGACATTGCTCTTGTCAGTCACTCAGTATGCAATGTTAAGCAAGTTATCTTTTAAGTTCTCTGCAGCTCATTTTACTCCTGTAGATGGTACAGTCTGTCAGAGTTGCAATTTTTGTCTTTTTCGTTCAATATAGTATTCCTAATGTCTACAATAATATCCTACATATGTAATAGGCATTCAGTAAATACGTCTGCAAAGTGAATGCCTGCATTATCTGCCTATCAGGTGCTTTAAAGGTAGACCACTTCCCATAATTTCTGAGAAATGGGAAATGCTAGTTGTTACTGTCACTTATTCTGATTCTCATTGTTAGTTTCTATTTTTGTGGTTGAGGGTGAGAGAGGTTTAAAGGACAGGAAAATGTAAACTCTTTCAAGTAAGAGAGATGTTGTTTTGCAGAATGACTCTCCATTCTGATAAAGTGTGTTAGAATCTGGTGGTTAGTTCTGTTTAGTAAAACAGAGAGAGGGGAGTAATAGATTTATGTTCTCCTCACTAATAAAGGTTTGAAGTGGCTTTAAACCTCTTTGATTCTTTTCCTGTTATACTTACTGTTTTTTTTTTCCCCTCCTTTTCACAGGAAAATGGCCTTTGATTCGTTTACTTCTGATATTTGGGTTTATTCTGAATTGGTGCTATGGCTTGGTTTTTCTCTTCCTTATTACTTCTCTACCTCCTCATGTTTTATATGCAATAACTATAGGTAATTAAATGTAATGGCTAATGTGTAATTTATCTACCCCAAGTACATAAAACTAATTTGGAAGCTCAGAGCTTCCAATATGATCAGGGCTTAGGAACTTTATAATATAGTCAATGTTAATAGTAGCCAGACATGTTTGTCATTTTTTTTTGAGAAATCTTTTTTTTTTTTTAAATAGAAAGGATCCTAGGAAAACAAACCAGAAACCAAAACCAAACAAGCCCCTAAAATCTCCCCCAAATGAACTTGTACATGTTGCTCCTTTGGGAATGGTCCTTATTCTTTGTTCTATATGCAAGATACATTGCTCTCAAAAAATGTTTGTGCATTAGACTAATTGGCAAATGATCTTGGAGGTTGATAATCTCTTTTTTGTCTCTTTCCTGACCTGATAAGTACCTACCTACCTACTTTATCTATCTATCCATCCACCCACCCACCCACCTGTCATCTTTGTATGACAGATTTTATCTATGATAAATTTTAATATGATAATTTCAGTATTTTCCCCATTTCTTTCTTCTCTTCTTCCCTTCCTATTTTCTCCTTCTGTTCTCCTTTCCTTCTTCTCTCTTTTTTCCTTCTTTCTTTGTTCCTTCCCTTTCTCTTTTTCTTTTTCCTGTGTCACTTTTTCTTGTAAGCTATTTAAAATTTATAAAGAGGAGCAAAGGACTATGAAAATAATTTCTGAATTCTGATTTGAAAATCAGATAGACTGTCCAAAACTCTGTCCACCTGCAGCCCTCCTTGACCCCCTCCAATTCCCCCTTTGCTCCAGAGTTAATCAAACATTCCTCTGGGTCCCATTCGACCTTGTACTTGTCTCTAGTGATGTGCTTAATGTACTTTATTTTATTAAATTTTTCTTATCTATTATTTGAGAATAGGAATTGAACATCTTTTCTCAGTATTCCTTGCAGTGTATATTTGCCTCCTACCAAAGGTTCAATAAGTGTTTTTCACTTTTGACCTTTGGCATTTTTTTTTTCAGTCCTTTTCACTTAAACTTTCAACTGCTCCCCAATTCTTATTTCAATAAAGGATTGTTTCTGCTCTTTTCTCATTCATATTTCATTAGGAATCTGTAAGATGTCTGCCTATAAATAAGAAATTGTATATAAATTATATATATGTACATATATCAGCAACTCAAGTGTCTAGTTATTTTGCAGGTTTATTTGATTTTACATTTCTGAATATCAAGAATAAATATTTCTTTTCACAGTTTTTTTAAGTCTGATTCTTTATATCATGAAAACACAAATGAAAGCTCTAGTTTACATACAATGCAGCATTTAGTAGTTATGCCCAAGAGGGTGCTGTCATTGGCAAATATTCTTGTGAATGGATTTTACTTGCTGGATAATTTTTTCAAGTCTTAGTTTTGATTACATTAAAATAATTTAAGACTGTGCAGAAAATACATTTTTGTTTGCTACTACATTGGAATAAAATGCCCAAGGGATTAAATATTATTTTTAATCTTACAAATTTAAACGTATATTTTATTAGGTCTTTTTATTTGTCTGTATTTTTTTTTAATATGGATTCATTACTATTATTTGAGCCCTTGTCTGATTTGAACATATCTCTGTAGCCTTTAGCACAGATTCTGCTTCCTTTATATTCAGAACATACTTAGCATTTGTTCGTTGTGTTTGCGAGATGACCTTCATTTCCATTACTTCATTAAAATAGTACATGTCTGTATATAGGTAAAAATTTTACATGCAGACGCTGTTTCAAGGTAATTCAAGTGATATTGCCTGCCTGCCTTCCTTTCCTTTCTTTCTTTCTCTCTCTTTCTTTTTTTCTTTGTGTAGGTATGAGATTTTATCATATTCAAATCTTACAGGAATGAGCTGGAAGACAGATTACTTATAACCTCACATTTGTAAAACTCATGGTATTGATAATAAGATCAAATTGATACCATTTCCAGAATATTACTAAGAAAGGGGGAGTATTATCTTTCAAGGTAAAAGGCTAATATATTTGTTTCTTACCTTTGCTGTTTTCTAATGACTTAAAGAGGCACTTGAATATTTAAATCCAAGGAGAAACACTGTAAATAGAATTTGTGCATTGACATGAGACAGGATGCAATAATTCTCCTGTTTTCCCGAGTCAGTTATTGTTCATGTATTGTTTTATCTTCTCAATCATAATAATAAATTCATTCATTTTAAACTGATAGTGATTTAACCTGTCAACCCTCACAGGGGCATTTTAAAATAAAACAATATTTCAGGAAAGAAAAAGTTGTATAAAACAAGGAATGACTAATTGCAGGTGGGAAGGAAGTTGATTTTTCCAGCTCCCTTTAAATTCCATCATATAGGGGGGGCACCTGGGTGGCTCATTTGGTTAAGCGTTCGACTTTGGCTCTGGTCATGATCTCATGGTTGTGAGTTTTAGCCCCTCATCAGCCTTTTTGCTGACAGCTCAGACCCTGGAGCCTGCTTTGGCTTCTGTGTCTCCCTCTCTCTCTGCCCCTTCCCTGCGCTTGCGCTCTCTCTCTCTCTCTCTCTCTCTCTCTCTCTCTCTCTGAAATAAATAAATATTAAAAAAAATTAAATCCTGCCATGTAGGACCACCAACTTTATCTCTGCAAACAAACCCTGCTTTCTGTTTGGTTTGAATCTATGCAAAGAAGCAAAACATAAGGGGAAAAAGTCTGTTGTGTGAAAACAGTTAAGGTCTTTAAAGGCCAAATATAATATTTTTTGTGCTGTACATTCTCCTGGCTTTCCATAATATCAATTTCCCTTTTTGATGTCAATAATTAAAATTTCCCTGTGTTTTGAATTTGAGCAGGTTAATGTGGGTAAGCTGAGGCTTCTGAATTGGATGAGTGGGTAAAAAGTCAGGTGAGTCAGGGGGAGAAGTAGAGACAGGATTGCATAACTTGCCAGTCCTATTTAATCCACCGTTAGAAATTATGAGGAATTTCCTCCTGACACATGAAGCTTGCAGACTTCCTAATCATTTAATTATACACTTGCGTGGTGAATGTGTTGTCACATTCTAAAACCATCTTTGAATTTGCTTTTTTTTTTTTTTTTACCTTGGTAATCTGCTTTCTGAGAGTTTATACGGTCATATGAACTGTGAGTGATGCTCAATATTGACAAGTACAGAGCAAACAGCAGATGGTAAAATACTGACGGAGACATTTGTTAATGGGCCAGTTGTCTTGTTTAGAAGTACAGCTTTTTGGCAGTTCCCCCCCCCCCCCCCCCACTTTTCTACACAGTGTACCTTGGAAGAAGGTCCTTTTATGTTTTTGTAGTGGGAAAAAAGTGAATGTCCTGACAGCATCAACCTTAAATAAAATCAGCCTTCGCATACAGAGGTACTGCACCATGTAAAGAATACTTCTTTGAAAGCAATTGCTATGATTAACATTACAAAATTTATTTTCGTGTTATAACTGTTATTCTATTCATTGATTAACATTGGATACATACTTTTATACTTATGAGTGTGGGGGAGGTGCCATCCAATAACAGACGGAAAGCACCTCAAGGGAAAAAGGATGTCTTTCAAGTCGTTTGTGCAGGGGAGGTGGGGTCAGGCTTCCCGAGATCTCTGGAATTATACCCGTTCACGGTAACGGATGACTAAATACTTTTCTTTTTTTTTTAGAAGTAGTATTTTGCTTCTTTGCTATTCACTTCTTTGCTAATTGGCTTTTGCTTGTCGATGATGTAGTTCTTAAGACCTGCTTTAAGGAATCCTAAAGAGTCTCTCAGTTCTCCACTCTACTTCAACTCTAGGTTTGTGCACTTGCTTGAAAGCAGGGAGAATGAATATTCACCTTTCCCAACAGGGTTTTCTTTTACTCCAAGAGAATATGAAGGTTAGCACATAGGTAAGGACCAGTAACCTCACTTCTTGTTAAATGCAGGTTGATACCTAAGAGAAGAATTGGTCTCTCCAGTCTTTCTTCTGCAGCTTCTTTCACTGACTTTGAGGACATTAAAATGTTTTACTGAGGGGCTCCTAGGTGGCTCAGTCAGTTAAGCCTCCCACTTTGGCTCCTGCGATTTTCTTGAGTTTGAGTCCTGTCTCCGGCTCTGTGCTGACCGCTCAGAGCCTGGAGCCTGCTTCAGATTCTCCTTCTCTCTCTGCCCCTCCCCTGCTCGCGCTCTTTGTTTCTCTCAGATAGAAATAAGCATTAAAAGAAATTTAAAAGGAAAATGTTCTACTGATTGTCATTCAGATGAGTCACACCCACCTAGCTCTCTCTGTAAACCTTGGCAGATTTCTGCAGTGTTAGTTCATCTTGATTTTGCTTGTCCTATCCTAACCCCGTAAGATCCCAGAGAAATTCCTGCTACCCCTATCTTCTCTGAGATCCTGATGTCCATCTTTGAAAACTTAAATAACAATACAGAATAGCGTGTGAGATAGATTTAACTTATCTGCTTGCTTATACTATATACTAGTTTCTGTTTTACATATACTAGTTTTACATATACTAGTTTTACATATACTAGTTTCTGTAATTCCTCTAACAACCCAGTAATATAGGTATTGCTACCTGTATTTTAAATCTGGGAACCAAGAACTAGAGTTTGTATGGTCCCACATCAGGTGAGAATGAGGCATCAAACCCAACTCTCAGCAAAGTGGACCAACTGCATAATGAGAAGGTTGTGGGGGAGGGAGACTGGGAGATTGTTCTAGTAGAGACAATACCTTATATTACTGTGCACATAAATGCAGCTTTATTCATGCAACAAATATAAAGATGGAGATGAAGTAAAGAATCAGGAAATCTTTATAAAAAAAATCAGAGCATATGTAATAAATAAGTGAAATTTGGAATTCATTTTTTTGTCCGATACACCTATTGTGAGTATTCAGATCTCTAGTGTGCATTAAAATGTTTGGGGTACAAATGACAGCCAAAGTGATAGCTGTCTATAAAAGCAAATAGTCTATGGATTTAAAAATAATCTTTTGGGGCACCTGGGTGGCTCTGTCAGTTAAGCATTGCATTCTTGATTCCACACAGGTCATGATCTCACGGTTTGTGAAATCGAGGCCCGCGTCGGACTTCATGCTGGCAGCGCGGAGCCTACTTGGGATTCTCTCTCTCTCTGCCTTTCCCCCACTCTCTCAAAGTAAATAAATAAACATGAAAAAAAATCTTCCTTCCTTGTTGTCTGATTTACCTTAAATTTTGTTTTCAATTGCATAATTTCTTATAATTCTTTTCTGGAGAACAAAGTTTAGATTATCAATTCTTAAGGCAAGATTATGAACAGATTACCTTTAGAGTGAATTTATGTATTGTCATCTTGTCTGCAAAAGGTGAACACTGTACAGAGCGTCATATTAATTTCAAGCCAGTCTTTCTTTGCTTTTTATGTTCCTGAGATGAAAATGCCACCCTGGGGAAGCAAGTGAGCCTCAAGTTTGGTGATCTTTGACGCCCCTAAATTTTGCTGACTGTTCTTTGCCTCCTCGCCTACGTCCTACTACTATTCTCTTGACTACCCTAGAGCTGCACAGAGCATTGATGCTCTGGCCTTCGCGGATCGTATGTCAGATGGAAAATATTCTAAAACATGAACGGCCAACTTGCGTAGATTCTTGCGGTTTTGTGCATTTTGCTCTCAGAACAGTGTACCGGTGGTTAGAACATCTGGAATTTATTTTCTAACCTGTTCTCTAGCCAGTCATACCTCCATGTCACCCCTGGTAAAGGAAGCCAAACCAAAACAATACTGTAGCCACCACCTTTGATTGTCAAATATAGTGAAATTTGTCAAATATTTTCTAATTCATGGAAGAAAAGTGAATTTATAAGGAGAAAGTCAGTACTTCTTCCCTGTTTTCATGTATTTCTTTCTCTGCCAGTGGAAAGTCAGATGAGGAGATTAACTCTGATTTAAATTTGAACTGAGCAACCTTCACTGTATACATGAACAATTTATGTGATTCTAATGTAGTTTTCTTTGCTACCTCGCATTTGCATCTAGCTGAAGAAGTAACAAAATTCTTACTGCTGTGGTCTCAGGTATTTTGAAATGGAAGATGTCTGAACTCTTGTAGGAAAGATAGGTTTTTATTAGGTATCCCTCCTGGCCATCTGAGTGCCTCAGAGAATGAAGAGGCAATTCAGGATAGCGAAACCTGGTATTTTCATGGTAACGTTCATTGTTGGATCATCATATCGATATAACATAACTTCATAAATAAAATTTGCCACCCTTGGCACTTCCAAGCATGATAAAACATTTGCAAATTTGAAGAAGCATTAACTTTGGCAGTACAAAACAAGCTAACGATATTGCTTAAAAGCGTATGCTTTTGACTCAGATCTGAACTTCACTGATCCAGCAGTGATCTTCAATTTCATGTGGAGAATAATATTAAACAAAGTGCCCTTTTTAAAGTGGTGGGGGGGGGGACTGCAATAGCAAAGAATGCTTTAAATGTTGCAGTGTACAAATGCTACAGTTATTTCTAAGCTCTTTCGCAAATATTTATGTTTTCATTAGTATTATTTCTCATGGTTGTGTTGCAGGATTCTTTACCTTAATCCCCAGGGTTCATCGTCTCGCCACTTCAAAGAATGAAGGGGTGGACACGAAATGAGCAGCAGGCAAAAGTTTATTGGAGTATAAGATTAGAAAGGAATAATAGTATGAAAGCTCTCTTGACAGAAAGGGGACATTCAAAAGTAATGCCTGTGGACTCTAGGCAAGGACCCTTGTTTTGTAAGGTTTGGGTCAGTGCCCCACTCCCTTTCCCCTTATTCCTTCTCAGGTCCTACCCTTATTGGCTTAATAGCTCTAGGTACTTGGCTGTCCATTCCTGATTGGCTTGTTTCGATTGCATGAGGAATGGTCTATGGCCATACTTAGGTTTTTAGATACATTCCTGAGGGGAACCTGAGGCGGGGTAGGTTGTATCTGGTACATTCTTAAGAGGAACCTTACATCCGAAGGGTTTGCTGTGGTGAGACCCTCCCAGCATTGTTCCAAAACACATGTTTTCCCCACCCAGGGACCTCAGGTCCTAACCTTTCCCTCTCTATTTTATGCTATCTTTCCCTATCATAGTTGTTTATAAAAAAATTGAACCCAGGAAGGACTACCAGTATGGATTACTTCACTAGCCGTCACAGTAACGGCATTTAATGATTTATAAAGGACATATGGCCATTGGAGATGTTTTTTTTTTTTTCAGACAACTATCTTAAGTGCAATAATTAATAATTAAATATCACCACTATTCTTTAACCACATGATATATATTTAAATTGCTACTACTTTATACTGTATATGTTAACTGTGTGTGTGTGTGTGTGTGTGTGTGTGTGTGTATGTGGAGGGTGCTAATCTAATTGCCTGAGATGGATATAACGATTTTTAATAGATTGTTAAAAGCCAAATTATCATAGTATATTTTGTATAATGAAGTGATTAACAACAGATCAGGTACTTTGGCATATGGAGTCTTTCAGTGGGTGTGGGACTGTCTTCATACTTGGCATTGTATATTTCTGCTATTTCTCCCTTGGCTTCAAAAGGTTATGACTCTGTTAAAATGTAATTTGAAACAAGAACTAATTTCTTCCCTCAATCTCATGTGCATATGTATCTCTAACGTACTGTATATTTTGCACTTTCTAATGATGTGCAGTTGCATTTGATATAAAAGTTTCCCAGAAGAATGCAGTACAAAATAAGAATTGGGAATCTGGTTGATTAAAGTGGAAGGGTATTCAATACTATAGTTTTCCTTTTTTTTTTTTTTCCCTGCTGAGTGTGCTTATGGTGGTGGTTATTGCTATTTGTACAAGCAAAAGCTGCCACTTAACTTAATGATAGCTGATGGTCTCTAGGGACTTTGCAAAAGCTTCCAAGAAGTCACAGTGATTCCATGAACACAAAATATTTGGAAATTACCTGGAAAAATTCTGGCTCAGTTGTTTCCAGATGCATTTACAACTCTAACTATTAATGCTAGGATGTAATTAATGCTATATAGTGAAAAAGCAAACAAATACGGTATCAAAAAGTATATCCAGCATAGGGGATATTTCTCTGTAGTGTTCCGAAAGTGTATTTGTAAGTGAATTCTTTGGAAAACAAATAGTATATTTTATCCTAACAAACAACATGTTCCCAGGTCTGTTTGTAAATCCCATTTAGCCCACATGTACCAGATAAATTAAAATAGAACAATTTCAACTCTATTTTGAAGATCCAGGCTTTCACGCTCATTTATTCATTATGGGCATCAGTGAGAGACGTTTGTAGACATGAGGGGTGGAGGATAGAGGTGTGGGGGCAGAAGAAATATTTATAAAGAAGTCCTTTTCTCTAAAGATACTCTAATTCCTTCTGTAGTAAGTTACAATCCATTCCAATTTGAAATTCTGAGGTATCTTTCTTATTTCAGCACTGGGAGTGGAGGCTCTCCAGCCTCTTTGGGTAGCCAATAGCAGGGCTGGAAAGAGAAGGACAAGCACAGCACAAGCTGAGCAAAATGTTATCTTATTCCTGAGGGAGCTTGCCATCCAGAAGGAAGGCAGAGAATCCTTAGACTCACTGTCTTGTGAAGTGGTGAAGTTTCTTAGGAGATGTTGCAACGAGGAGGAGGGAACTATTGGCAGGGAAGAAAGATTTGCACTGGGCCCAGGATTTTAGGAGGGGCTAACAGTATGGGAGCATTTCAGTACATTAATGTGATTTATGCTCCATCTATGTGCATTAATTGATTCTTACATCATGCCCCATTTTCCCTTGTGTCTTGCATCAACATTCAGTTAAAAACAACTTCATCTTTGCTATTTTCAGCAGTAGAATTCACTTTCGGTTGGTTTCTGCCCTCACTTCCACTGATTTCAAATTATATGAAAAATATCTCTTCCTCAACCAGTTACTTTTGTCATTATGTACAAGGCAAACAAATAAGCTTTACATTCTTTTATCTTTAGCCTCTTAATGCTATGTTCATTTCGTATTGTGAAACCTAAATTCTAGGGTATTTTTTTTTTCTTTTTTTCTCCTCATTTTACTAGCAAGGATCTATTTTATTTTAATTTCAAAATATTTTACAACAAATTCTACTAGTCTGCTTGGGCTGCTATAACAAAATATGATAATAGACTGTGTGGCTTAAATGATAGACATTTATTTTTCATTGTGGTAGAGGTTGAGGAGTTCAAGATTAAGGTGCTAGGCGATTTGGTTCCTGGTGAGAATCCTCTTCCCCAGGTTGCCTGCCACGTTTTTACTGTGTCCTCACTGGGCAGAGAAAGAACATCTTTTCTTTTTATAAAGCCACTAATTCCATCATGGAGGCCCTACCCTCATAATCTCATCTGACTTTAGTTATCTCCTTATAGGTCCTATTTCCTGGTAAGTCACATTAGGGATAAGGGCTTCAACAGATGATTTGGGGGGGAGGGCACAGAATTCAATCCAAAGCATTGAAATTAAATAAAAAACAAACAAACAAAGACCCTGGAGCTTTTTCAATTGTTGCATTAATTATCTAGTATTTATGTCATGTGAAACTTGGTAAGTGAAGGATTTAATTATATAGCTGAAAAGGAACTGGTTTTTCTGTATTATTCCACCATTTCATATTTTCAGCACTCACTTGGCTATGCTTAGCTCATATACACTTCATATATACTTGCAGATTTTTCCAGAAGCTGCTTTTGGCTTGTTTAGTTTAATAAAAAATCATTTGGCTTTTCAAATATGTAAAATTTTGGTCACCTACATGCCTTAGTGTAAAGAGGTACTCTATAAATATTTATTAAGTGCAGTGTCAGAAATTTTAATTTGAGTAAAAAGAACTTTGAATAAGATAGGAATGTAGCATGTGTATATTAGTAAATAAGCATTAAGAACAAATAAACCTCGTTCAAATTAGATGGATTTAGGCCAAAGGGATGAAAGTCCCCTTGGAGATGGGTCCAGGGAGAGCAGAGCTTAGGGATAGACGTAAAACAGTAGAAATAAACACAGTGTTTGGTCCTACTCTGAAAGCTTCAGCTCATTCTACATTTCATCCAATTTTTCATACATATTTGCTACTGATTTATTTTGTGTATATGAATACCGAGCATGCTGTCCATTTTTATTATAATTCCTGAGTACATTGTCTCTGTCCTTTGTTCAAATATTGTCATTCTTCCGTGATGCTTCTTTCCATCGTAACTATTAAAAATCCTCTTTCTTTTCAGTCTTTGCATTTGCTGCTCTATTGCTCCTTAGTGCATTCTCTTCCAAACAAGGGCTGGATATGAATAATTGAACGGCAAATAGTTTTCAGTTCAAAGTGGCAGTGGTACAGCTGGCAATCTTGTCTACTAACATCCTTGGGATGGAAAAGTGTAGTTTAGGGCCAATTTTTCTCTTTTGGAATAGATCAGTGGCCCAAAAATCTTGGTAAAAGAAGTTGAAACACAAGTTCTGTAAATTCGTCTAGGAGAGAAAAGTACCCAATGTGAATTATGATCTATTTTCTAATCAAGGCTGTATTCTAAATGGCAAATGTGTAAATATCCCTAGCGATTAATTTTACAACTTCTGTTGACTTTTAGGTTACTAGATATAGTATCAGAGTGAGTCCTCTTTCTACTACTGTGGAACTGGAGGTTTAGAAGAAACACAGTACTGTCTCAGAAGAAGCAATTGAACTTCTGAATCCCAAATTGTAGACAGGGAGAGAATTACGTCATCTGCACTTCCCATGCTACCATTTTATGTTTTCCTGCAGAATTGTCTCTAAATATATTTATGCTCTGTTTTTAGAACAATAATAAATATGTATGAATGCCAGTCATATAATAGATTTTATACTCTTTCTGTATATCTAAACATGTCACTTGATTAGTGTTAAATGCCAATAATTCATGCAATCTTTTCAGAAGCACCATTTTAGGTCGTGTAACATTTATGGTATCACAAAGCGTATTATGGAGGAGGTGGTCCTCTTACACTTACTTAGACAACCAACGACAAATAGAAGGTCGTTTTCTGATTTAAGGGGTCACTTTGCTTTCTTTTCTGGAGGGCCTCCATCCCGCCCACTGCCCCTCCCCTGACAGTTCTCTGAATAGTCTCAGTGAATGGGCCAGCACGCCTCTGTTGAGGCTTCAGCCACTCTTGGTGCAACACTTGAAAAGAGCAGGTGCGGGTCAGAAGTGAATGGGATAGCCCAGGATCACTGCTGTGAAACATGTTCAAGCAAGTCACAAACTAATCTTGGAATGACTTCAGACAAAGAAGACAAAAGAATACTTTAGGGTCTAAATCACCCACTTGACAGAGGAGGGCTCCAGGATCAGAAGCCAGGGTAAGGGCTATTTGCTTCTGTGTTCCTTTTGCTTTAATTCTACTGAATTTTCATGGTGAAGGACCAAACTCTGGCTCCCAGAAAATCAGGAAATTTCCATAAATGTAAAAGAATTGCTATATACAGTTATTTACACATATGTCTGTTTTCTTACTAGAACTCTGTATGTATATAACCCAGCTTCAACCTGAACTTCATTTCTATTACTTTGGGCTTCAAACTGTCTTTATTGAGGATGCATTCTTCAGGTTAGGATGCTGTATTTATCTCCTTGATGTATGGTTTTTAAAATAGTCTCATATGTAATACGGGCAAGTAAGTCTATTAGGAAAAACTGTACTTCTTTTGATATTATATTATACACTTATATTTTACACTTACAAGAACATAATAGGTAGAATATAAAAATAATATGAGCTAAAGACAGGAAATGGCAAATGTAAGTACAAGACTAGAGTAGGTTAAACCCAAATATATAAACCACAGGATATTGCATTGTTAAAAAAAAATTGGGTGTAGATTTCATTCTTGAGTTTCCTAGAGGATAAAGTAAGAAGGGAAATAAATCTGTTATAAAATTTGTATGTAGAAGTAGGTACTCATTTTAGAGGGCAGCTCAAATCCTTTACTTAGTTTTCTTAGATCTGAAAAATTTTTTCTATGGGTTTTCAATATATGAGTTGTTGAAGGATTAATAACTAGAAGACTGGATTTTGTAAACTTCTTGCCATGGTAGTTGAGTGTTTAACAGCAAGGCGAAACTCAGGCAAAATAATTTTGTGGGGTTTTAAGATCATGTGGTCCAAGAATAACATAGCTTTGATCCACGAATAAAATCAACTCGAGGAATGTTTTTCAACAGTCTTCAATTATTATTGTTTTTCTTCCTTAGGCTAATGATAAAAGCAGTATCAAATAACTTGAGAATATACTCTTTTAGGTCCCTGGGATCTCGATTGTCTTTTTTGCTTCTTAAAGACATATTTACATACAATAATAGTGAAAGAGTAGTTGGTAGGTTAGAAAGTTTGGTGAAAATTCAGTATATCTCATCAAAATGCTTATTCAACAGATACTTTTCCCTCCTACCTGCCACCTAACTCTCTATGAAAATGTGTTATAAGAGACTATCTAGGGTTACAGTGGGATTTTATTTATGTAATACTTCCAGATTACTCCAATACACAAAAAATCAAATGATCAATTCTCCAAATTTATCCTTGAAACAACCAATAATCTTGAGATATTTTCTCTGTATATGGACTTTGATATAAATGAAATTTTGATGCAAAGTTGATATTATCTTAAAGCCATAAGCTGGAGTTGTAGACTTGACTTTTTTATACCTTTACAATCAGTCACAACACTAATTGTTCTATTTAAATTTTTTCAACTTCTTTGGAGGTGAGAAAATGTGAGATTTGAAATGAACCATGCTTTAATGCCAAATAGAAACTTTCTGCTTCTTGGATAATGCAGAAATCCATTACAGTTCGAATAGAATGCAAATGTATGAATGTTGACAATTTCAATGTAATGGTGTAATGGGACGAAGGTGGGTTATGGGGGAGAGAAAGTGATGAAGGGATGGGGGGGGGGCAAGGCACTTTTTTTTTTTTTTTTTTACTTTTCATACTTAAGAATGAGAAATATTGCCTAAAGCCTATGGATGGTCCAATAGATTCTTAAGGTAAAATTTCACTCTTAAGATGAAAATAATAGAAAATTAAAAATAAAACTATAACTGGGAAAAGTTGGAAGAAGGAGGAGAGAAAGACAGATGGATATATGGGGGGAAGATAGGAAGGTGGTACATGTGAGTTACTTTCCATACATTTCACAGGGGTGAGTAGGCCCTTTTTACAGCTGCAGAATCAAGAAATGGAGGTGAAAACAAATTATTTCAAGAATGAACACGGCCAGACAGGAAATGTAAAGAGAAACTGGAAAAATTGGTTATACCTTCATGGACTAGAACTGGGCATGATATGACAGGAAATTTTCCTTTTCTTTTTAGAATTTTCCACACCATAGATTACTTTTATATTTTTAAACAGGTAGTGAACATATTAAGTATAGTAAGTTTGAAATTTTAGGTAATTTTCTGAGTAGTCAGTAATACTTGAATATGTCTGAGGACAGTAGAAATATTTACATACACACATTTCCCTAAATGCTGTTCTTGGAGATGTTAAATTAATGTAAATAAATTAGGTATACATGATTATTTTTATAAGTGCATATAATTATTATAAGGGTAATCATGAACGAATGTTTATATTTGTTAAAGTGCTTTACAAAATTTAAATTGTTAAAAATGTAGGTGCTTCTATTATTCATGAAGGTTGTCTTTGAAATGTTTTTCTGGGGAGAAGTAAATCTTTAATAGTTTCATGAGAAAAAGAAAAGTCTTATGAATTATGTTTCCATGAATTCTTTTGACCCATGCTCTGAAATTCATCATTCAGCAGACCAGGGGCTGGACCAGCAAATGTGTAATTTTAAAAACATTTAGTTTATTATAACGCCTGTGGTTGGGTAAACACATTGAGAAACTTTGGATAAAAAAGTAACTGGTACAGGTCACAAAAGAAAGAGTAGTACTTCCTTTCCAGTCCGTTCCCCTTCTCCCCCCACCCCACCGCATCCTCATTTTAAGAAAAATACAGGTTAACAGGAACAAATATAAATCCTTTAAGTTTCAGTTTACATTCCTTAATAAGAGTTGAAAACTGATTTGGATGCAGCTCCTGGGAATAACACACACACACACACACACACACACACACACACACACTCTCCCACTCAGGAGCAACGGCAGCATTATAAGTTGACTGTAAGCAAAACTTGCCATCCCTACTGAGACCCAGAACTTAACCCTGGTCAGATGACAACTTGAATGTTGGATTCAGGTCTCAGCGTCAAAATTTTACGTAGTTAAGTTTATTGACAAATTAGATTACTTTCAAGGAGACTAGGTTGCTAAAGTAGCAAGGAATCCTATTCTAGGAAGAGTAATAATTTGATATTTTTATAAAGCCCAGAGAATTCTTGACAGAAGTAGACATGGAAGTATCAGAAATTTAGGGCTATGAGTGAAAATCATGGGGAAGGATGGCTCGACTTAAAGCTGTTTCTTCTTTCAATTAAAAATATGAAACTAAAATGGAACTCTGAAGACAGTGAGCTTGTCATGACTCATAGTGTTCCATATAGCTATAACCATTGCTATTCATTGAGCACTTACGTGCTGAATACTCTTAAATCCTTTTAATCTGTTATTTTATTTTATTTATTTTATTCTCACAATATCTGAAAGAGAAAGGTACCGCTAAATAGCTTCATCTCCCAGGTGAGATGCGCTGAGGGGCTTTTTATGTTTTGTGTTTAATGTCAACCACAGGTCTTAATGATTTTCTTTAATCTTCTGTGGATCCAACTTGACATGACTTTCCAGCAGTCATGGTTGTAATGGTATAGAGTAGGAAGGCCAATTGTATTTCCCATCAGGTAGAAATCACAGCTGATCTTTCTAGGGATTAAAAAAAAATGCTTTGGTGTAATTTGACTCTATAACAAAGAAAAATTCAAATTCAGGAATTCCAGCCAAATGCTGCTCTTGTTTTTGGATTTTCAGAGGAATTGTATATACTGGTACATAATTCAGGGTATAAAATACTATTGTAGATGCTTCAGAAGTGATTGATAGCCTAATGCAGTGTTTTGTAGCTAATGGCTTAGCTGTAAATAATGTCTTGTGAATCTAAAAATTTGGGGCCAGAATGCTCCTGTATTTGTGGAAACAACAAGAGCTAAAGCAAGACCAAAAGAGAAAGAGGAAGCTAGGTCCACGAGGGGAATTTGTCCTTTCTTCTCCATGCAAACTCTTAAAACTGGATGGAGTTTGAAAACATGAATAATACAGGCTGAGGTGTGATAATCCTGTGGCAAAAACAGAAAGTGCATGAGAGAGAGAGAGAGAGAGAGAGAGAGAGAGAGAGAGAGAAAGAAATCTTTTCCCTTATAGTATTCTTGCCCTTTGTGCCACAGTGACTCCTGTTTATGAGTATTCATGGGCCAATGAATATTTCAGGTACAGACCAATGAGGTTATAAATTCCTTCCTTTAGGTAGGGGAGGGTAACAAGGTGCGCTTCCATTTGGGAGGAAGGAGACAGGTGTTTTAAGTGATGGGCAGAAAGCAAAACCGTTTCCTCTGTTATAATCTTTATTGGATTTTTCAGCCTTCATTCTTGACAGTTTTCTCAAATTTCCTAACAGCCATACTGGTCATACCTACTCGGTAGACAAAATATAGGCTGCGACAAGCTGATGAGAAGAGCTGAATCCAACACATGGTCACAATTGTATTGATCTAATATAACAATCCTGTCCTAAATAGAAAAGAGAATCTAATACCTTCCAGAGCAACTTTGAAGCTTTAATCAATAACTGGAATGTTAGATTTTGGCAAAAGAAGAGGTGTTAGATTTTTAAAGTTGACTATATGACCCAGCTAAAAAACAATCAATTTTTATTAAGAATGGAACCTGGCAGTTTTGCACAATACATCCAGGATTTCCTTGACAAAATTTGAGTAATGGATTAGCTCCAGTGGAAATTAGGTAATTTCTTGTGACTTTAACATAATGCACAGAAGCTTCAATCAATAATACTTGCATTGGAGAACAGTTTTGAAGTAGGCAAACAGCACGTATAATAGTGTCATGTGTATATAATTATCTCAGCGTGCCAAAGGGTGGAAAACAAACTTCAAGTGGCAAGAGAATTAATAACCCTCCATTTCATTGTTCAGCATTTTATTCTAAACTTGGTTGGTTTCCTGTTTTCCTCCATTGCCTAAGAGATTTTCTTATAACTATAAACTTGACATTGCTCAATACAACCTACTTTCATGAACAGTGAGCTGAAATGCTGTTGAAAGCCAAATATTTTACTTGTCAGCGTCTGAGAAGGCTAGTCGTGAGGAAAAATTTAATTGGGCTGGGTACTATATGGAAATTCCATGCATATATAGAATTGAGAGTGTAATCACATGAACTCTTCTAAATTAGATATAGAGGTATATATTTGGAAAAGAAGTGTGGAACTGTTCTTTTCAGATAGAGAAGTTTAACCATTGCTGACACTATTGAATTAATAAGATACCTGCTGCTTTGGAATATCCTGTACTCACTGAAAAGAATATACAGTTCATATTCAAAGGTTATATTTTCTATCTAGGCTGTTTTTCTTTGAACAGAACATTAGCCTTGTGATAGGGAAGTAAACCAAGGAAAATATCTACTGAGAATCATGAGTGTTATGCTGGCATTGTCGTGTTCCCAGCTGTTTTATACATATGATAACAATAGGGTGAACCCAAAGAGTGGTGCTGTGTGCCTTAAAGCTTGTTTCATTTCTAGCATGTGAATGACAGGTATTTATTGAGCTGCTTAAGCCATCTTGCAAGATGGGAAATATCCATTAAAAGCTCCTACATTTTAAGAAATTTAAATACATTTTAAGAATTTAAAACCAAATTTGTTGATGTTTGGGATCCAACCAATTTTTTTTTTTTTAAACCAACCTCCTAAGCTGGTGAATTGCACAAAACCAGCCAGACTTTTTTTTTTTTTTTTTGAGGGTAAACCCCACAGATTTCTTGTATTTCGTAAGAGGTCGAGTGCCCAGTGCCCTGAAGATCCTTTTTGTGACACCTAATTTCAGTACCCCCAGCTCTAGGTGACGGAATCGCAGTGACATGTGGTCTGATGCACCAACGGGCAACCACTGAATGTGTTTGCAGTCATTAAGATTGCTTTTGGAGCCACAAGAGCCTGAGGCAATCGCCAGTAACTGATTTTCACCCCAGAGACCTCATAGACACACTGTTTGGGGCTGCAGGCAATTAAGAGAGTCTACAAGGAAATCAATAATATTTGGGGGACACAGTGTATATTTGCTAACCACTGTGCTAAATACACATATGTGTGTGTCCTGCTACAAAACCCTGCATCTTTATGGAGGAGAAAGTACACATGGGGAGCTTGTTAACCACTATGATACGAAATAACAAATACAGAATTGTAAGCAGTGTTGGAAGCACTACGTGATTAAGCAGTGTAGATAATATGTAGTCTGAAGAGGAGGAGGGGAGGCCATGGAACCGGGGCAAGTGGGAACATTTGCACAGGAAGAGGCTTGAGCAGGGCACACACTCCCACCCTTCCGTCCGTCTGTGCTCTTGTGATAGAGATGGCTGGAATTGCATTTAGGTATGTGCAGTTTCAATAGGAGAGATTTTATGATTTGGTAGGAAATCTTTGTCACTGAAAATGCCCAGGGACAATGCCTGACATTATCATTTCTAGCTTCTGAAAGGCAAGCAGCCACCAGTGTGTTTGTATTCTCTAGTGGCCTAAAATATGACTTAGGGTGATAGGGTATCAGGCAGGGGCTTTTATGTATTTCTGCAGGCCCTATGCATGATGAGATAGGACAGATAGAATAGTGGCAAATCTAAATGTCCGGTGTGTGTGTGTGTGTGTGTGTGTGTGTGTGTGTGTGTGTGCGTGTGTGCGTGCACGTGCAGCTTTGTGTGCGTATATTAGGGGCATTCCGTTTGAAAGTTGTGTTCTTATATATTTTCTGCTCCTCATTTTTTTCTTTACATATCTCTGACCTCAGTAGGGAATTTGATGAGTTATTTGCAGAAATTCAGATCCAATATAATATTCTTTGGAATAAATCTCCTATATTGTGTCAATTTCATGCCCTTACTTTAGTTTGTTAAGGATTAGAAAACTGGAATGTGACTTCTAAATTGTTAGTTGTACAATTTAGCTACATCCTTAACGCTTTATGGAGATTCCTTGTTTCCTACTTTTCAAATGCTTTTGTTGAAAGGGATTTTCATGAAGGTAAACTGAGTCATCAGTCGGCTGATACTATATACATACCCTGGAGGGCCATTAATCAAAGGACAGAAGAACATAATTGGGTTAACTTTCTGGATTCTCTGCTTGTGTAATGAAGTGAGGAGAATTGCTTGGCACATTTCAGGATTTCTGAGCTTCCCCTAATGATGGCTATAGGCTGATTTAATCAACAAACCGTAGAGCTGCAGTAATTGTGAATCAGGTCCTTGTGACGAAACAAATGTTGCACAGTAAATTGCCAGAGGATACAATTCCCTGTTCTATGCGTGTGTGGTTTTTGTGTTGTGTTTATTTTTGTTTTGGAAAAATTTTTTTTATTGTACCCTGTTTTTACTAAAAGAAATTCTTTTTAAAACAACTGTTTTATGACAAGCATTGCCATCTAGGAAATTCTTATGAAGCTGTTCCTAAATCTGAATTCTGTTACCCTTCATTTAGTTTTATTTATTTTTACCATCTATTTATTTGATCTTCTAGCACTGATTGCAGCCACCATAAATTCTCATTTGCAAAGATAGATGTAACAATGACAAAAACATGGATCAAAGCTTAGAAGGAGCACCTGTGTTTGCTGTGGGGTGTGTGCGCGCGCGCGCGCGCGCGCGTGTGTGTGTGTGTGTGTGTGTGTGTGTGTGAGATGTCTTGATCCATTTGTACATTTCTCTGGGGAATTTTCAGGCAATTAAGTCAACCAATTGCAAGTAGAGCCCTCTCTGTACATTCTGATTTGATAGGAGAATGGATAATTCCTGTTAATGACTAGTACATCTGTTCAATTATATTGTTTTGTATTGATGGTTAATTACGTGTCAAGTTGTAGGAGGGGGAGACTGTGAAAGCATGATTCTCTTTTAAATGTCAGAGACTCTTCCTAAATTACCTGTCTTTTTAACATACACGGAACACTTTGACAGGCATTGTGTTCTTCTGACCTTAAAACATTTACCCTGTCTTGGAGAAGTGTAATGTTCCCTGGGAGGTGAGGTATATTGAACTGGTTTCCCTTGAATGTCACTCATGTCCAGTTTCGTGTGGAGTGACCCTTGTCAACCTTTAGCTGGCAACAGAAGGAGGGCTTCCCATGGGTAATACAATTTTTGTTAAGTAGCCTTTTCTTGGGAGGGTTTTCTTTAGAAAATATGGCTTTGAATGAAATTAAAGCTATATTGTTTAAAACTATAACTTGCTTTTTTCCTAGATGTATCTAGATATAAGCAAATGAAACACCATTTGTATATTTTTTTAAGTGATATGATCACACTGAGCCTGTTTGCAAATTATAGAATAATGCATAGATTCATTCAGTAAAGAACCAGGAGTATTTATAAATCCAACGCTTGAAAACAGAACAGGAAAAGATTTGTAATAGAGAGGAGAGTGTCTGAGGAGCTAAGTATTCTTTACATTAGCTAGGGAGTTATGAATGCCTCAGTATACAAGCCTTTTTAGCCAGCTCATATGCGTAATTTTCATTTTTATTGATGTCAGTGGGTGGGTTGAGGCCAAAGATTATTACGTTTTACTTGACAACTCATGCTATGTCACAAGGCAGTACGATGTGTTTTAATAAAATTATGCATTATGTATGAGATCCTGTAACAATTAAAAAGGGGGAATTGACAGCACAGAAAATTAAGTTCTTAAAAATGAATCATAATGGTTGAGGCTTGCTTGAGTAGAAGACTGATCTTGTTTAATCACCTTGTCTATAAGCGTTTGGAGTGTTTTTGTGGACTGTGTGGTTTTCCTTAACAAAGGAAAAGGACATTAATGTTATATTCAAAAAAGCAATAAAGAGCTGTTGATCATAGTGACTTGAATTAGAAATCTCTTTCCAAAAGAAAAGGGCTTACGTGGCTTATGGCAGTATTGTAGCAATCTGGCAATTCTAAAGTCTATTCATTTCTCAGTTTGGTATTGTTCTTGTTCGTGTTAGTTATCTGTCTTTTGTCTCTGGCTATACCTGAAGATAGTAAAATATAAAAATACCAAAAAAAAAAAAAAAGCTGTAAGCCATTCTCTTTATTTTTGACACCGTGATACTCAGTTATCCATTGTTGTAGATTCTTTGCAGGACTTGCCCTTCCTAATTTTATCAATATCTAAGATTTTATAAATACTTACTAAGATTCTTCTCTACAAACTAAATTCTAAATTTAAACAAATTATTCTCTTTTATGGTTTAGGTAAGATCAGAAAAATTGAAATCTGTTTTTTAACACATACTGCTATAATTTAATACAGAATGAGACTTTGCCCTATTAAATTTATTTCTATTTGTTGTACTAACCAGTTCTGGAAGTTATTTCTTAGAGAACTAATTCATGCATATCTTAGATGCAGTGAGAAGTCTCATACTAATTTCCAGAGGATTGACAAATTTTTTTGAATAACGATTATGCCACAATTAGCCAATAATTTTGGAGCTACAGTACTACAATGATGTCACACAATATCTTGAAGTGTGTAGCTTATTTCATCTTAGTATTTGCTATATTTTTATCTTGGACATTACTATGTTAGAAGTTATATGTTAATACTATGATTGAGCACACTTTTTGTCTTAGGAATTTATATTAAATATGATATATAAGCCAAATAACTGTGGTTTTAGAGCTTCTTAATTTAATATATAAAATTAAAGATCAGTTGATTTTATTTTTCTAATAATAGAATGTTTATTAAATATGGAAAAGATACAGAGGGAAATTTAATGAAAGCATGAAAATGACAAACAGTTGTATAACATTTAAGGCCTGTAGTCTTGCAGTGAAATAGCACATTAGGCATCTTAGAGAATTTCATTATATTGAAAGTTAATTTTCAAGTCTTATCTGGGGGCAGCTGCGTGGCTCAACTAGTTGGTTTAGTGTACGACTTCGGCTCAAGTCATGATTTCACAGTTCATGAGTTTGAGCCCCGTGTCGGACTCTCTGTTATCAACACAGACCCCGTTTTGGATCCTCTGTCTCCCTCTCTCTTTGCCCTTCCCCTACTGTTCGTTCTCTCTCTCTCTCTCAAAAAAAAAGTCTTATCTGGAATAAGTGATTTTTCAGTATAGTTTTATGTAAAAGGCACAGTTATTCCAATGTAAATAACTGTCCTTTCTTGGCAAATCAAAGGATATAGATTAGGTATACATTTATTTATCAACCTTAAGTTTCTGTTCCTAATGTTATAGATTTTTTAGACCAACCAAAACAATGTGGTGAAGATTTAATACACTGCAAGCATTGCTCTCAGCACTCTGTAGATAAGATCTTTTTAAATCCTTACAAGAACCCTGTGAGTTATATACCATTACCAGTCTCATTTTTTTTTTTTTTTTAACGTTTTTATTTATTTTTGGGACAGAGAGAGACAGAGCATGAACGGGGTAGGGGCACAGAGGGAGACACAGAATCGGAAACAGGCTCCAGGCTCCGAGCCATCAGCCCAGAGCCCGACGCGGGGCTCGAACTCACGGACCGCGAGATCGTGACCTGGCTGAAGTCGGACGCTCAACCGACTGCGCCACCCAGGCGCCCCACCAGTCTCATTTTTAAAATGATAGAGCAACTATCCTTCCTCATCTAGTAAACAGCCAAACTCACATTAAAACCCAGGAAAGTCTGACCAAGAGCCCATGAACTTAACACAGTTACTGTCATACTGCTGACTAGGAAGGAAATACTCCCAACTCTTGTTCATTATTGATAGACCGTATCTGTCTAAGGAGAATTGTGAATTAGCCTTTAAGAGTTCTTATTATTACCTTATAATATATCATGTTGCAAGAGATTTAAACAGATAATATGTACAAAATAAACTATAGAGGCCACGTCTTATGACTCCTCTCTCTGCTTTAACTACCTGTTCCACTGTCACCAGTGTGATGTGTCTTTCCAATAAGGCTCACTGTTCATGTAACTTCTTGTGTGCCTGCTTATAGAGTAAAATATTTATCTATAAGTACATATGGACAACTTTCTACTGTATGCCTCATTAAGACTTGCTTTTCCACTGAAGATCTTGAGATCTTTGCATTAATTATTTTGTTTTTCCTTCATTTTCCACTCATTGAACTGTTGCATACTCCATGGTATTGATGTATCTTCTGTTACTTAAGGGGTCCTTTTATGTTTAGGTTGCTTTTATTTCCTGTTACTAATAATGTCCCAGTGAGCATCCTTGTATATATCACTTTGTGGCTATCTTGGAGTATTTCCTTGTGATAGATGACTAGAGAAGAATAGGGAATGGATGTTTTTCACATTCATAAAGATATCCTTATTTGCCTTCTCGAGAGTATATATCTCTATGTCTATCTCTGTCTCTATCTCTATCTCTATCTATCTAGTAAATTTAGCTATATGTCTCCCAGTGTTTGTCAATCTTTTAAAATTTTCGTTGCTCTCATGTGTAATAAAATATTTTGGTGTGTCTTGTTTAATTGGTTATCGATGAGGTCGGGTTTGTTTTTAATAGTTTTAATCTTTTTTTTTTTTTCCTGATACTTTCTAGTCTTCTGCATGTTACTTTATTTCATGGTTTACAACTTTTCATTAATAATTTGTAAAATTTCACACTGGAAATAAAACTGTGTGTTAGTTTAGTAGTTTTTCAGTTCATTGTCTTAGATTGTTCTGTGGGCAGTTATATTGTCTGCACATAATAAAGGTTCTCCCCCTGCCCCCCCAGCCCCCGCCTTCCCTTCCAATGTTTATGCCTCCTGTTTCTGTTTGTGTCCTAGTAAATTCACTATGAGTTCTGTTAGAGCATTTTTGTACTAATGAGAATGGACATTTCTTCCTTTTGTTCTTGATTTAAGTAGAATGTTTTAAGTATTTCACTTTTAAGTATTTGTTCATGTATCTGGTAAATAATATTTATAAAGTTAAGAAAGTTTCTTTGTCTTTCTAACTTATTTATTTTTTAGCAATAATAAAAATTAAATATTCATAAAGACATGTTGGGGGTATTTATTGAAATAATCAGTCTATTTTCATTTTTAATCACTTAATTTGCTGGATTATATTACAGGTTGAAAATAAATTGAAAATAATCAGATAGCAACCATTAATTGTTTCTTCAGTATCTTCTAGGGATTGTTCCTAGTAGAATTTTTTGCCTTAAATAATTTTATTTTCCAACCTTGTAAGATGAAGAAATGGACACAGAAAGGTTATTTAGATTCTTTCGATCACAGTTAATAATGTCCACGTATTGGCATATCCTAATATTGCAATATCTGTTTCTCTCAGAATAAAAGTTTCTTGGTCATGGTGCATTTAAAAAAAAAATTTTGTCTTGATTTGGTTAGTATTTTATATAGATTTTTTGCTTATGTCCATAGATGAGATTAGATTAGAGTCTTTTGGGGGGGGGCTTGTTTTGGTGATAGGATAACTTTTTGTATTTCTCAAAATGTAATTAATGTATACATATTAATTTATGCTCAGAAGAAACTTCAATGTTATTTCAAAAGATCTTGTGTTTATATTTGCTCTGAAACACTAATTGCAGAAAGTACTGGAGGCAGAGGACATGTTATTTATTCAACAGTTAGTGAATTCTTCCTGTGTGTCAAACATTGATCATTCTCATTGTCACCATGATGCTGAAAGTTTAATGGAGACCTTGGCAAACACATAGTTACTATGAAATACAATACCCTTTTGATATTATAAGTAAATTGTGCCATATCCTGGAGAGATATACTGAGAAGAAAATATTTTAAATTAGCTTTAGAGGATGAATGGACATTTTTTAGGTGGAAGATTTCAAGTAAGAGATATTTCCAGCAGAGAGAATACAGAGTGGAGAGCTTGTACCATAGGGGGGAAGAAAAAAACAAAAAAAACCCAGTATGTGATGTTGTTAGAGACATCCCGTACTCAAATTATTTCAAATTTCTGGCTTTTTATACAAAATGATCCTAAGATGGACTCATGTAATTCTGGAGTAAGATTCATGCAGGATCATTGTTATTTCCAGCAAAAGAAAATCTCAATAGAAGATGAGATTGAAAATACAGGAGATGCTAGTTCTTGGAAGCTTCTCATAAAACGGTGAAATGTAACTTACGTGATATACCTGGAAATTTCTGAACAGGGAGTAAAATGATAGGCTCTAGTTATTATGAGTAACATATTCCTAGGGCTTTAATTTTTGTTCTTGTTATTGTTTATTAATAGAGGGAGTGTGAGGCCCTTAGAAACTATCTAGAAACCTGAGGCTAGATTAAATCATATGTAAAAGAAGTAAAATAACACATTTCTTGGAATTAATAGTCTCTAACAATTTAAAGTGAAATGGTACAATGAATTGCTTAAAATCTAAAAATGCAGAAAGAGAGATATTGTATTTGCACTGTAATTTCAGAATCTCCTTTTGACTTTGAATGGGAAATCAGCCATGGTATCATTTTTTTTTTTCCTGCTTCCCAGAACTTAATGAGATTTAAAAAGTAATTTTAACAATTGGCAAAGCCACACAGGGTTAAGGAGTAACCTCTGTGTATTTCCCCAGAATTTGTGTAGCTGTTTTTCTCTGAAGAATGTCAATATTTACCTTAGTGTGCTGATACTTCAGCTTCTAGGGAACTACCTGTACAACCCCTTGGGTTGAGTTTCTGCAAGTGATGGGGTGTGTTCCCATCATCAAAGCACATGCTGGCAGTTGAGGTCTAGGTAGCTGAGCGAATTGCTAGTGGTATGTAACCCTGGATCAAAGCTGGTAGCGGTGGATGGTGCCCAGAAATTGTTACTCTCTGATTTATTGCAGTTAACGGTGCATTGGCTTCCTCTGTCTTGAATTTTCTAAGTTTTGCTGTAGGTAAACAATGTTGTTGTTGTTTTTCTTATTCCAGAATGACCTGAGATAATTTAATGGATATTTTGTATGAAAACTCATAATTTGAAATGTAACTTTTTTTGCGTGCAGCTTTAACAGAAATGTAATGGTCTCTATGTCAGTCAAGAATATTTTGCCCATTCTTTTCCATTCCATTCGAGAAAACAAGTTATTCGAAATAAGACCATGCTTCTTCAATGGAAGCCTTGTTTACCATGCCTTATGCGTAAATGCAGGTATCTCATTTGACTGTTCTCTGTGCTTTCCCCCCAAAGAGTTGTTCCTTTATTTATTTAATTAATATTTTATTGGGCAACTATTTTATCCCAGGGCAAGTTTAAGTGCTTCTGGTTTCAGTTAAGAAAGACCTCCTCTTGTACTCTTTACAGTGTATTAGAGGAAAGAGACTGAATACAAGTAAATGATAATAATTGCACGGTTGTGAGTATCCTGAAGAATCCATAAAGGCCCAATGTGGAGGACATGAGGCAGGACCAAATGATGGGCGGAGCTAGTGTGGTTAGGAATGTGGTGTCAATTGTCCTGGGGCTTAAAGGGATGAGAAGAAATGAGAAGACATGGAGGGAAAACATGGTAGGCAGAGGAAAGAGCAAGCAAGAACATGCTATTTACTGATGGTGTCAAATTCTGCAGAGAGTGGTAAGATCCAGATCCTAATCTCTTCTTACCCAAAATGTTAGCGAGTACATGGGGCTGTATGTTAGAATACACGTGACGATGAGTGATCTGTGAGAATGGTTGGGTCAGGAATTATTTCTTATTTGGGTTTATTTTCCCTCCATTGAGTCTGAGTGCTGAAGTTTCTCCAGTTCATTAGCTGATGTATTAAGGAGTCAAGAAACCCCCAGTTAAGATTATAGAGAACAACCAAGCACTTCTCCCTGTAGTAGCTTGATTACCCAATTCTTGTCATGCACCACGTTCGACAGAAAATAACTTGTAGGGTCATGAAAATCAAATAATACACCACCAGTCCTTCTTTAAAGCCCTCCTTATTAGCTGCATAGAACTTCTAAAGAGAATGTGAAAGATGGCTGCCCAAGGTTTAGCAATAGCATATGCTATAGCTATTCAGTATTTAGTGGAGTGAAATAATTGAAATTGTGTCTTTTATGGAAATGTTTAAATATAAGAGTGGCTAAAATGTAGAGATGCACAAATATGAACTCCATCGCAGGGAGCCGCCCTAATGAGTGTGATAAACAAACCACCATTCATTTATTGATATGTTATTGATCTGCATAGTGAAACCCAGTGTTATTCAACTTCCTTGTCCACACTGAAAAGATGTGTACTTGAACTGTAAAGATCAATGAACGTTATTTTTCCTAACAATAAATTAAACATAAACAAAAAGTATTCTTCCAAATTAAAAAGTGTTGTAAGAGATTTGCCTTCTGAGTTCTGTGTGAAATAGACCAAGGCAACCATATGTTTCATCATGGTTGGATTAAAGGCTGTATCATTTTAGTCTATAGGACTGTTAACTGCATATCCTAAAAGTTGCAGTGAATATTTGAACAATAATATATAGTGCATTGTCTAAAGTTTTTGGTGATGAGCCAATTGTTTTTTCAAATGTGAAGTCAATTTTCATCTTTTTAAAAGAAATTTCACATTCATTTTTTACAATGTGCATTTATTTCTGATCTCTTTTATTTTTCTATTCTCCTCCCTACTCCTCCCAGCTTCTATGTGTCCCTCTTCCTCATTCCGTCTCTTGATTTCTTTCTTTTCCTTTGGGTCCGTTGAATCTCTTTCAATTTCTTCAGTTTCATTTTCTTTCATTTAATCTTCTCTGCTACCAGGTAGCTGCGTTACAAATTCAGGGAGAGTTAGTTGGTTAATCAGGAACACGTTATTTCCCCTGGGCTTCCCAGCTCTGTTCACTCCTCTGGATTTCTCTAATGAAAAGGAAAGATATTGTGATGGGCACCGTGGAGTCTCTTCCTTTAATTCTCTTGTCTGCCCATTCATTTCACAAACTGTCCCTTTGGTTAAATGAGAAGAGTAAACCTAGAGAACACAACCCCCCTTGGATGGAAGTTAGAATACCTTTACCTGACAGAGGTGTTTTCTTCAGGTGGAGAGTATATACCCTGTACTTGAATTTATCCAAAGTGATTTCCATGGACTTTCTGAAAAATCTGGCAGGAGCAAACTGATTGAGAGATTCAGGAACACGGTTCTAATTCCCCCCCTTAGTTTGTTGAGAGATAATTGACCTGTATCCCCGTAAATATTTAAGGCATGCTGTGTGATGGTTTGATTTATATATATTGAGAAATGATTACTACAATAGGTTTAGCTAATATGTGTCCTGTCCTATAGATAAGAGAAAGAGAGAAGAAAGAAAAGGAGGGAAAAATTTTCTCTATGATGAGAACTCTTAGTATCTATTGTTCTAAAAATTTATCTAGATGCCATACAGCAGTGTTAGCTTTAATCATGGTGTATGTTATAGCCCTTGTACTTAGTCATCTTATTACTGGAATTTTGTACCTTTTGGCCACCTTTCTCCAATTCCCCCTCCCCCTCAGCCTTTTCCTCTCATTCCCACAAGCCTGACCTCTTTTTCTGTGAGTTTGGTTTTTTTGTTGTTGTTGTTGTCATTTTTCTTGTTTTTAATGTCTGCATATAAGTGAGAACATACACTGTCTGTCTTTCTCTGTCCAGCTTATTTTACATAGCATAATGTCTTCATGATCCATCCATGTTTTGCAAATAGCAGAACTTTTTCATTTTTTATGGCTGGATACTATTCCGTTTTATATATACACCACAACTTCTTTATCCATCCATTCATCCATGGAAAATTTGCTTGTTTTCATAATGTTCTAATTTGAGCCCTGGCATTAACTTTAAGAAATTACTTCTTTAACTTCAGTTGTCTTAAAGAAATAAGAAAACCAAATTAATTTCACATTGTAGTAGTATTTTGCATGACATGCTTTGGAATTTCAGAGGAAGGAATTATATAGAGAGTAGAGGTCTTTAAACTTTATTTTTTTTTAATTTTTAGAGAGATGGAGAGAGAGAGAGAGATTGAGCTGACACAAGCGGGGAGAGGGGCAGAGAGAGAGGCAGAGCATCTCAAGCAAGCAATCTTCATGCTCAGGGTTCTGCATGGAACCTGACATGGGGCTCAATCCCACGATCGTGGGATCATAATCTCAACCAGAATCAAAAGTTGGGTGCTCAAGCGAGTGAGCATCCCAGACGCTCCTAGAGTAGAGGTCTTTAAACACCACTTCATAGCTACTTCTCTGCACCTGTTTGGGCTTTTAGATGCTCTCTTTGTAACCAGAGGTAGACAAGAAAGCAGAGACTCTTTTGATAAAGAGTCCTTTTGATAAAGGTCCTCAATCACTTTATGAAATTCTTGGGATGCTTTTTTGATCCGTAATTCTGAAGTTACTTACTCTCTTGTTGGAATTTGCTGTATCCTTGCTCTAGTCCTGTTCTCTTCCCAGAGCTCTGCACTCTTTTAGCCCAGCCTCTTCGAGCCATTGTTTCTGTGGGCTGCTTCTTTGATTCTTGGCTCCAGATTTGCTTTTGGACATTAGCTATTGGATCCTCCGTAGATAGGGAGTTGAAAGAACCTGGATGGAGGGTTGACGCAGTTCACTCCTAAACCCCAAACTCAGGTCCTAGAACTTAGCGCTTGGTCAGAAAAATGTTTCTCTTAAAACTTACATGCGTGTTTATTAATCATTATTACCTCTTTTGCCCTTAGTTGCTGCTTGTTGCTTTTCTTTTAATAGCAGGGAGAAGATACAAATTCTCATTTTGCTCATTATATACATATATTTTTATTCACCCCTTTCATTCTGTTTACATCTAAGTATAAAGGCAAATAAAAATAACAGTCATATGGCCACAATCAAGTCAGTTGTATCCATTTTTTTTTTTGGCTAGGCATTAGGAATTAGATGTCTGAAGATACTTTTAATTTTTTTCCTGAAGTTTTAATAATTTTAGTTGTAAATTACAAATCAATAATCACCATTAAAAACCATATAGAATACATATAAAACAAGATCTTATTTAATTTTTTTAATGTTTATTTTTGAGATTGAGAGAGAGAGAGAGAGAGAGGATATGCAAGTGGGGGAGCAGGAAAGAGAGGGAGACACAGAATCTGAAGCAGGCTCCAGGTTCCGAGCTGTCAGCACAGAGCCAGATGCGGGGCTTGAACCCACAGACCACGAGATCATGACCTGAGTCAAAGTTGGACACCCAACTGACTGAGCCACCTAGGTGCCCCAAAACTATATCTTATTTAGATGCTTGCCTAATAGTTTGTAAGATAGATATGACACAATTTCCTTTGTATCCAGAAGAACTTTCTAACAGTTTTGCCCCCAGACAAGGTTGTTAGTAAGGTGATGAATGCCTATCTTAGGAAGTATTTAGGAGCATCAGCATGATCATTTTTCATGGGTAATGTATACCAGCAGCTTCCATTAAATAGGAAACTGGACAGCAAGGCCAAGGCGTTTTCTTCTTCTGCGCTTTCTAGAACAGAGAATAATGTTTATGACCTGCATTAATTGGACACATAACTTCAGTTAGAGATTTAGTTGCAAGGTGTTCAAAGGTGATGTAAATTCCCATGAGGCTCCCATTTCCCTGATGTGATCAACAGATAGGAGAGATAATCCGGAGCTTGGGGACATCCACCGTCGAGAGCTGGAAAGACAGCTTGCCAGATAGCAAGAGATGCTCCAGTGGGCTTCCCCCCCACCCCTTTTATCACTACAGGTGACCTAAACAGATAGTGTGAATTCTAATGGGTTGCCTACATTCAAATCCTTTTGTATTTTCTGACCAGCAATAAGAGGAGTCCATTCAGCCTCTCTCATACAGAAGGGAACATTTGGAGAGAGATTGTATGGGCTGTCGAGCCTGTGGAAGGCTGCTGAGTCACGTATGATTCATACATCTGGCTTTAGGAATCTTCAGACTTTTCACGTTACAATACAGGGGTGGTCCATTTTAAAAATGCTTGTTGAAATCCACATTGGGATGTACTCTAAATGGAGCACCAGTAACAGTGACAGGATGGCTGTTAACAACAACAAAACAATGAGCATTCTGCAACAATTCATTCTGAATGTTGATGTTTAATTCATGTTACTGGCTGCTTTGTGATTCTTGCGTCTTTCCTAAAGATGATGGGTTGCATGGACGTGCCATCCTACCAAAGCACCATCCTTTCACTAGGGCTTGTGACATGCTTCCCACTGTTTCTTTTTTTTTTTTTTTTTAATTTTTTTTTCAACGTTTTTTATTTATTTTTGGGACAGAGAGAGACAGAGCATGAATGGGGGAGGGGCAGAGAGAGAGGGAGACACAGAATCGGAAACAGGCTCCAGGCTCCGAGACATCAGCCCAGAGCCTGACGCGGGGCTCGAACTCACAGACCGCGAGATCGTGACCTGGCTGAAGTCGGACGCTTAACCAACTGCGCCACCCAGGCGCCCCTTCCCACTGTTTCTTGAATGACTGAATGAGATCCATTTTTAAGCCTTTCCTTCTAATTGCAGAAGAATTATTTCAAATGTGGAAGATATACACAACCACACTTTCTATAAGGACATCAACCATTGTCTTTTGAAGTGTTTACTTCGTAGTTTATATAAATAATTTAAATACCAGAAATCATCATGTTATTTGTTCCTGAAAAGGGAAATATACCGAAGACTCATCGTTTTATTGCCTCTTTTTTGTGGCCAATAGCAAATCATCTGATATTAAGGATTCATTTCAAGTAGAAAAATAATATCTTTAGGGGATTTAAAAAGGTCTTCTAAGTAGTTGTACATAACTGAATCATGCTTCATAGCATTTTTTAAAATTTTCTGACAGTGACCTAAAAGTTTCAATTGGTTTTAGCTCCATAAGGTGCTTTTTCTCCTTGATAATTTTTTCTAATTAGTTGCCTAGACTTATTTTTTCATGTACAATACATAAAAGGTCGTAGTTTTATACTATTGTTACTTAAACGTCACCAACTATTACATAATTTGAAAAACTTCATTCAAATAAAAATGTTTCGAATTGCGACCAAGAAACCAGAAATCACTTCTTTTCCTCTATTACTCTGATACTTATATAGATCTTTTACTTATTGTTCCTATTCTTTGCTAGGAGTTATTTCCTAGTGCAAAAATTGTTAACTTTTTCGCCATTTGATAAGCATAAATTCATTTCTAAATACAATTCTCATTGTTCATTTCGCTGCATTAATGGAGAGCAACAATTTGGTTCAAACAACCAGTTTAGTTCTATGTTTATATTGCGCGGGTCAGGAAGGAGGGTTGGCTCTAATTCCTCCCCAAGAAGCAATCTTGTGCTTGGCACGCTTTGTGTGCTCAGATCGTCAGACGGGAGCACGAGGGCAGTGCATGTGTTGATCAGGCAAAGAGGGTCAAAGAGAACCACGTGTCTGTGGGGACAAAAAGGTTGAAAGCAATTAAATCGCAATATGGTTCCTGAGCTGAAAAGATATTTACTATTTCCAATTTGATGGTTTCATTCCCATTTTCTAGAATCCCGTGCTTAATGCTAAAGAAATGAAAATGCTGGTGATAGGCTACCCTTACAGTGTTCCTTTCTGAGGGTCTTCAGAAAGAGAGTTATTGTTTTTCTCATTTGCAAGTTAATACATTTGCATTGACAGCTTTTTGATTGTTAAATAAACTCTGTCCTGGAACAGCTGTCAGACAAATTACACTACGGGCTATCTTTAAAAGGAGTGCCCCATGAGTCAGTCTGGGCCCAGGCTTTTATATTCTTGCATTTGTTTGTGTATCTGAACCTGCATTGTGAGGACAATGAAGGCCAGCTGAAAGTCATATTTTCCATTCATATTTGAAGGATTTAATGTTGCTTTTGGAATATTTTATATTTAGAAACACATCAGGGCTGGCTCTACATCTAACCTGCTACTTGATGTCAAATCTGTGTGCATGTTGTGAATAATAGGAGAGTCATTGGCCTTGTACTTAACACTGACACCACCATGCTGTGTTAACGAAAGCAGTGAATTTTGTTTTCTCCCCCATAAAACAAATAGTGCTTGTTTATTTGATAATCTGAATGAGAACTTAAAAACTTAATGTGAGGAAAAATTGTAGCATTTCAGTAATCCTGTGCATGTTGCCACAAAGATCTTTTAAGGAAGAAAATAATCTGGGTTTTCTCAATTATTCGAATCCTCATTTCCTAACTATAACTTTTCTTCTGCAATGTAAACAAAAGACTTCTGTCATTGCCATTTTCCCTCCTTTCATCAGTGAAGCAGACTTAGAACCCAGGACTCTGACAGTCTGTAAAATAGAAGACATGAGACATTTGTAAATTCTGATGAGAGAAGAGTTGAGGACTCCTAGTGAGTGGTTTCATGATGGGACCCAAGCTGAATTTCAGGCCACCCTGTCGATTAGCATTTATTAGACAGTTTACTCTGTTGGCTTCTTAGGGCACATTGCTTAATTTTACTAACTCTGATCTTGGGCAAATAAGTTAACCTCTCTATGGCTCAGTTTCCTTATCTGTAAAGAAAGACTCAACATAATACCTGCCTCGATAGATTTTTGTAAGAATTAGAGTATGTTTACATGACATGTTTATTTACTTTTATTTAAATTCATTTATTTATTTTGAGAGAGAGAGAGAGAGAGAGAGAAAACAGGGGAGGGACAGAGGTGGGGGGTAAGAGAGAGAGAGAGGGAGAGAGAGAGAATCCCAAGCAGGCTTTGTGCTGTCAGCACAGAGCCTGACATGGGGATTGAACTCACAAACCGTGAGATTATGACATGGGCCGAAATCAAGAGTCAGATGCTTAACCGCCTGAGCCACCCAGGCGCCCTTACAGGATGTGTTTAGGACAGCTCCTCACATGTAGGCTCTCAATAGATATTATTTGCTATCTGTTGAGTGTCTACTGTATGCTTAGAACTCTGCCAGATAGTCTCCAAATGCAGAATTATCAGCTGTGGACTCTCCATTCACTGAACTTGAGTGTTGCTGGAGAAAAATAATAGTCACATAATACATATACCAAAATGTATGACATTTTGTAGGACAGGCTATATATATCTTAAAAACTCAGAAAGAAAAATTTCTGAGGGTTTGAAGACTCAGATTGCCCAGAAGTAGGATCCGAAGCAGACTTGAAAGATGATTTTGCGGAGCTGCAGGGACTTCAGTAACTCTAGGAAACATGACTGAATAACATGACAAAACTGTGAAGCAGCGAAATTGGCTTGTCTGCAGGTATTGATCTGTATAGGGAAGTGGATTGGCCGTTTAGATCAGAATCCAAATATAATAAGCATTTCAGTATTTTATAATATCAAAGATGCTATGAACACGCAGTTAATAATTCATAGAAGAAAGGAAATGAGATTTTTATCAGGGCATTCATTAATATTCACGTGCTTGAATTAGGCCAAAATAAATTTGGGGAACAATCTACCATGACTAAAAAAAATACAGATAAACAATGAAAGGGAAGATCTTCAGTAAGATGAAAGGAGGTTTTGTCATGAGCACATAGAAATTCAGTTCATTTGTTTTATAAAAACCCCAGCAGCAGATTGTGTGGCCATGTGGGGCACCTCCACTGGCAGCAGGCTAGAGGGGATGATACTGCGGGTTGTAACTGGCCGTGATGGGGAAGGATAGCAAACAAAGCTCTCGGGGCCTCAAGGGAGCAAACCCTCACACGAGAACCCTCCCCCTTCCAGCTAATCCATGGAACTACATTCATGTCCGCTCTGAAGTGTATTGCCCATTTGTTCTCTTGGAAGCTGGAAGCAAATTGCTGGGGCTGAGGCAAAAACATATATGAGCTAAAGAGGCAATGAAAAAATGCTTGGATAAAACAAAGATCAATCCAAGATGGTGCGTAAAGGAGGTATGGTGAATCTTTAGTTTTTGAGAATTAAGAGTATGTGTGTTTTTAACACAGATCACACACACACACACACACACACACACACACACACACACACACACACGAGCAGCAGAAGACCCACAGAAAGTGAAGGCAGAGGAACATGAACAGCTTAAAATTTGATTTTAGTGATAAAGCCTGTTTTTTTTGTTTGTTTGTTTGTTTGGTTTTTTACTCTGCAGTATTTTACCTTTTCACTTTGATTAGCATGTTCGCATCCTTCCCTGCATTTCTTACAGGATTGACTCTAGATAAAAACGGAATACTTAAGCACTTCACAGATCTAAACAGCTTTCTAAAAACAGAGCAGCAGTGTTATTGAAAATGGTTTCAATTGAGAATAATTTCAGGAACTCACATTCCTAGCATAACACCCATCTCACAGACAATCCTAGATTTAATGTAGTTACCAAGCACTCTTTTTTACACCAAAAGAAAATTTAATTCTATAGTTATCTATGTTATCAGAAATGCCTGTTTAGCAAAATAGTGTGTCTAAGCTATCTACACCTTTGGCTTACTTATGTTATATTTATCCAACTGCAGGAACACTCTGGGTGGTTTATTACATAACAAAAAGCAGTGTGGCATTGGTGGGATATTTATAGCAAGTAGAACACTTTTGAAATATATGATCTTATTACTTCAAATTTATGAATAAGCTCTTTATATATATATATATCAACATAACTGAAATGGTCGGATTGTTAGATCTTGTGATATTTAAATTTCTCCCCAGGTCCACAGGATATAACTATGTCTCCTATTTCCTTGGGTTAAAAATAAAATTATTTATGGGGCACCTGAGTGGCTAGGTTGGTTGAGCGTCTGACTTCAGCTCAGGTCGTGATCTTGCAGGTTCGTGAGTTCAGTCCCCACATCCAGCTTGCTGTGTCAGTCTGTCAGTGCAGAGCCAACCTCAGATCCTCTGTCCTTCTGTCTCTGCCCCTCCCTGCTTACGCTTTCCCCAAAATAAATACATATATATTGAAAAAAATTTTTTTTTAATTTTTTAAATTTATTTTTGAAAAGAGAGAGAGAGAGTGAGAGAGCTTGCGCACGCAAGCGGGGCAGGGGCAGAGAGAGACACACATAGACTCTGAAGCAGGCTCCGGGCTCGGAGCTGTTAGTGCAGACCCCGACGTGGATTCAAACCCCTGAACCGCAAGATCATGACCCGAGCTGAAGTCAGATGCTTAACCGACTGAGCCACCCAGGTGCCCCTAAAATTAATTCTTAAGAATAGTGGTATAGGCAGAGAATGTTTAGGACAAAAGCTTTAAAAAGTTGGTGCACCTGGGTGGCTCAGTCGGTTAAGCATCCGACTTCGGCTCAAGTCACGATCTCACGTTCCGTGTCGGGCTCTGGGCTGATGGCTCAGAGCCTGGAGCCTGCTTCCGGTTCTGTGTCTCCCTCTCTCTCTGCCCCTCCCCCCGTTCATGCTCTGTCTCTCTCTGTCTCAAAAATAAATAAACGTTAAAAAGTAAATAAATAAAGGGTGCAGACTTACTTTCACAGCCCCCTACCTTCCTCTGTGTGTCTCCTGTTCCTCTTCTGCGCTAGTCTCTATGCTAATTGCTAGTGGGGTAACTCAAGGAGGGTGTGGAAAGAAAGATGTCTATTTTACTACCCTGTCCTTACTGATAGCAGGGGCTTCATGCACATCTTTCTCTGTTCTAGAGGACTTACCACATCAAATACATCAAGGAAGGGCAGTTAGTCTTGGTAGGACCCATTATAACATTTCTCAGCTATCACTTTAGCTCCATTGTTCCAACTAGTAAAGAGGTACATTCTCTCTGTAACATTTAAAACAATTAAATAGATAACTATGCAGACTTGACTCTTTGTACTCAAGAATTACACTTTACAATAGATGAAACAGGGTGTAATTTGTGCTGTTCTGAATTTGATGTTCCTCAAGTGCATGCAAAATGAAATGGATGACTATATATTTTTTTTTTTTGAAAAAAGAGTTTCCCGAGCTGTGCATTACTCTTTTCAAAGCCATTTAATGGGCAAATCTGACCTCAAAGGGAACAGTGTTTATTGTATGGCAAGTATCTTTCTTTCAAATTTAGTGAAAACCTGAATTTTTTATATCTTTGCTTTAAAATGTTGGCTGTTTCTGTACAATAAAGTGAAGCACACGATATAAAAGATTAGCTTAATTATTCCATAAAATAATTGTTGAGAGATTTCACAGTGAATGCCCCAAATTAGCCCGAGTCTGCAGACATGGTTAAACAGTTGGAAACATAGACTGCTAGTTGACTCTGAGTTACTATAGGGGCAGAGAAGGATTACAAGATTTCTTTTCCTCTCGTCTGTGGCATTCATTATACACTTGAAAGATTTGGAATGATAAAATGTTCACTCTAGAGATTTAATAATCTCCTTATAATATTCAATCATATTTTGAAAATTTGCCACTTTTTCAAAAATGTGTGATTTTTCTAGATGCATGGGTCCTGCAGTTCATTTTTTTCTGATGTGGATTATGGAGAGAAGAAGAAGAAATTAGTAAACAAAGCACTTTAATAAATATAACTGTGCTAAAAACAGACACATAGACCAATGGAATAGAATAGAAACCCCAGAACTAGACCCACAAACGTATGGCCAACTCATCTTTGACAAAGCAGGAAAGAACATCCAATGGAAAAAAGACAGTCTCTTTAACAAATGGTGCTGGGAGAACTGGACAGCAACATGCAGAAGGTTGAAACTAGACCACTTTCTCACACCATTCACAAAAATAAACTCAAAATGGATAAAGGACCTGAATGTGAGACAGGAAACCATCAAAACCCTAGAGGAGAAAGCAGGAAAAGACCTCTCTGACCTCAGCCGTAGCAATCTCTTACTCGACACATCCCCAAAGGCAAGGGAATTAAAAGCAAAAGTGAATTACTGGGACCTTATGAAGATAAAAAGCTTCTGCACAGCAAAGGAAACAACCAACAAAACTAAAAGGCAATCAACGGAATGGGAAAAGATATTTGCAAATGACATATCAGACAAAGGGCTAGTATCCAAAATCTATAAAGAGCTCACCAAACTCCATACCTGAAAAACAAATAACCCAGTGAAGAAATGGGCAGAAAACATGAATAGACACTTCTCTAAAGAAGATATCCAGATGGCCAACAGGCACATGAAAAGATGCTCAACGTCGCTCCTTATCAGGGAAATACAAATCAAAACCACACTCAGATATCACCTCACGCCAGTCAGAGTGGCCAAAATGAACAAATCAGGAGACTATAGATGCTGGCGAGGATGTGGAGAAACGGGAACTCTCTTGCACTGTTGGTGGGAATGCAAATTGGTGCAGCCACTCTGGAAACCAGTGTGGAGGTTCCTCAGAAAATTAAAAATAGACCTACCCTATGACCCAGCAATAGCACTGCTAGGAATTTATCCAAGGGATACAGGAGTACTGATGCATAGGGGCACTTGTACCCCAATGTTTATAGCAGCACTCTCAACAATATCCAAATTATGGAAAGAGCCTAAATGTCCATCAACTGATGAATGGATAAAGAAATTGTGGTTTATATACACAATGGAGTACTACATGGCAATGAGAAAGAATGAAATATGGCCCTTTGTAGCAACGTGGATGGAACTGGAGAGTGTGATGCTAAGTGAAATAAGCCATACAGAGAAAGACAGATACCATATGCGTTCACTCTTATGTGGATCCTGAGAAACTTACAGAAACCCATGGAGGAGGGGAAGGAAAAAAAAAGAAAAAGAGGTTAGAGTGGGAGAGAGCCAAAACATAAGAGACTCTTAAAAACTGAGAACAAACTGAGGGGTGGGAGGGAGAGGAGGGTGAGTGATGGGTATTGAGGAGGACACCTTTTGGGATGAGCACTGGGTGTTGTATGGAAACCAATTTGATAATAAATTTCATATATTGAAAAACATAAATAAATAAATAAATAAATAAATAAATAAATAAATAAATAAAACTGTGCTTTTTAAAAGCATAATAATGCAATGACATTTCATTTCAACATATTTTTCTATGGGTTCTATAAATGCCTGTGTGCCTCCTATATGTAGGGTACTATAATAAACACATTGAGGATTAAATGAGAATAAAAATGCATCCATCTAATCTTGAACGTGTACAGGGGAATAAGCACCAAGTACAATTAAAATGCTTTTGGAGCTGAGTGGAAAGAGGAGAAAATTTTTAGTTTGGAGGGTTGTGAAAGGTGATACTAGAGTATTTGTGGAATTTATCCCATCATAGTGGTGGTGGAGGATTAATTTCAGGGAGAGGTTATAGAGCAAAGGAGAACACAGAAACAGACCACCACACGCATGGAAATGCGTGAGACTGGTTGAACTGAAAGGTCTTAGAAAGTAAGATGCTGGAAGGCTGGGTTGTGTAACTTTTCTCGACTATAACTTTTCTCATCTTTGGAAAACAAACAACTAGTTTTTATGATAACTGAGTGAGAGAGCGACTGTTCATCACTTTGGCATGGAGTTTGGCATTAAAATAAGGTTTTAATGCATTTAGCTATCAACTATGTGCTGGGAAGAAATGCTGAAAGGCTATTATTTAACAAAGGATTGGAGGAGGGATATGATGAAAAAATTGGTGGCATGGGTCAAGAAGATTATTGTTATTAAAACTCCCACAAGGAGAAGGAATACACGAGGGTTCGTACCATGGGGAAGAGAGATACTCAGTTCAGTTTTAGAAGGTATTTTGAGAAAGGATGGTGGAAATCAAGTTGGAATGATCTAGCAAATGGTCATTAAGATATAACTGGAGCTCAGATGTTGGGCTTATATAGGTGAGGTGATAGTTGAAGTCATGAGGTGTTTTTTGTTTTTTGTTTTTTTTTTTAGCACATATATATTTTGGAGAGAGAGAATGAGCGGGGTGGGGGGTAGAAGAGGGGGGAAGGAGGGAGGGAGGGAGAGCAATAGAAAGAGGGAAGGAGAGAGAGGGAAGGAAAGAATATCAAACTGGCTCCACACTTAGTGTGGATCCAGACACAGGCTCATTCCCATCATCCGGGATCATGAACTGAGCCACAATTAAGAGTTAGTTGCTCGAGTGACTGAGCCACCCAGGTACTTCGAAGTCGTAAGAGTTTGAAGCAGTATAAATCAAGAAAACAGAGAAAGGAGGAAAGGATCGAATACAGATGTTGAGAAACCAACAATATTTTATCTTAAGAGGATGAAAGGAGTCAGACTATAATATAGATCGGGGCGCCTGGGTGGCTCAGTTGGTTAACCATCTGACTCTTGATTTTGGCTTAAGTCATGATCTTATGGTTCCTGAGTTTGAGGGGCAGGCTCTGTGCTGGTGGTGTGGAGCCTGCTTGGGAATGCCTCTCCCTTGCTATCTCTCTGACAATCTTGTGCTCGCTCTCTCAAAATAAATACACTTAAAAAAAAAAAGGTTTATTTATTTTTTTTGAGAGAGAGAGAGAGAGAACACATATGAGTGGGTGAGGGGCAGACAGAGGTGGGGGACAGGATCTGAAGCAAGCTCTGTGCTGACAGCAGTGAGGCTGGTGTGGGGCTCGAACTCACGAACCATGAGATCGTGACCTGAGCTGAAGTTGGACACTCAACCAACTGAGCCACCCAGGTGCCCCTCCCCCCCCCAAAAAAACATTTTTAATAATACAGAAGGAAGAGTAGGCGATAGGGTCCTGGGAGTTAAAGGAACCATGGGTCAAGAGGACAGTGTAAAAATGGGAAATGGGGTAGCGAAGGGGTAGGAAATGTTCTGTTGCATGCGTACATTGACTGCATTTCAGTTCTTGAGAGCTTCCTACGGTTTCCTGCTGCAAACACCATCCATTGTTACTCTCCTGACTACCCATCCTGCTCAAAAGCTATCATAATAGTGAAGCCTCTGTTACCACTTGAGTCTCGAAGCCAGGGAGTTTCATTTCTAACGAGCCAAGCAGAGTAAGTGTGTTCCTGTTTGAAATCCATTGTGTTTTCTCACAGAAATAGTATAACTGTTACTTAATTTCTGTTGTATCTATATGATCAAATATGCATTGGTCAGAGATTGTAGCATATATATATCTATTCCGAAGAGAAAACCTTCAAACTATTAAACTTTCTGTGAGCAATCCCTTTTATTTTATGGTGATTTTAGGAATTTGTCCTGTAAAAATGCATATATTGTTTTAAGTGATGTGAAGCAGGGTATGCGTATTCGGGCCACTTCCTTTGTTTCATCTCCAAGCATGTTCTTTTAGAAGATTGTTAGGCTAAAAACTAACAAAAAATGAGAAAGTTTTGAAATTCGGCAGTGGCAGTATTTCCACATCTCCCGAGAAATAGTATAATAGGATTTTTTATTTCATAGAAAAAAGATTTGGAAAAGAGACCTTGTTTATGAATAGAATACTGTAACACTTTAATGCGATTTTTGGTGTCTTCATTATTTAGAATGAGTAGCGATCCTGAAATTTTCAGGTCCTGCAATTCACTTTTCCTTATCCTTTCCTGCCTGCTGATACCTGCCCCATATTTGTCTGAATGCCTTTTTTCTCTCCTCTTTCCCTCTCCAGTCAAGAGATAGTGAAGAAAGTCACACAGTTATGCTGATTACTACCAGAAAAAAAATGATGACCTTCAGTATAGGGCACATCTTTAAATACCCTCCAGCTAATGCTCTTTTTTAAACCTCCAAGCTTTCTTTGCAAGCCTACCTTAATAGCCGCTGCTCATCTCTGAACAGATGACTCTGTCTCTTTTATTACAAAAGAAATAGGGGCGCCTGGGTGGCACAGTCGGTTAAGCGTCCGACTTCAGCCAGGTCACGATCTCGCGGTCCGTGAGTTCGAGCCCCGCGTCGGGCTCTGGGCTGATGGCTCAGAGCCTGGAGCCTGTTTCCGATTCTGTGTCTCCCTCTCTCTCTGCCCCTCCTCCGTTCATGCTCTGTCTCTCTCTGTCCCAAAAATAAATAATAAAAAAAACGTTAAAAAAAAAAAAGAAATAGAGACCAGTAAGTGGAAATGTCTCAACTTTTTGATCAAGTTGTTCTGGTTGTTTCCATTTACCTAAAAGCTTTTACATTTTCCTTTCTATCTCCATGGAAGAGGTATCCTCCCTTTTAGCTGTGGATTGGGTGTCTCCTGTGTTATGCTTATTTATTCATTTAATCTCCAGTCTCATATTTGGAATACAAGGGGTGAGCAAGAAGAAGCCTGATCTAGAGTCTTCTGAAGGACCTTGCTCTGTCAACAAATTACATGTTCACTCTTGAATCTTCAGTGTTTCCTTCTCTACTTGCTGTTCTTACACATGGAAGCATGCTTCAATCTCTCATGTTAAAAAACAAAGATAAGTACTAATTCTTTGTACTTCATTCTTTACTAGGCTTCAATTTGTGTTTCTCTCATTCTCCTTACACATAAGGTGAGTAGACTTCTCCCACCTTATTTGATGACTCTATACCTACATCCTCTCTGGAGACTTTTCCTGTCTGTGGGCTTTGTGATAGTGTTGTTCTTGGATTTTCTTCTCTTTTGCTACTACTCACATCCTCTGCCAGTTCTTTAAACATTACTTTCCAGAGTTCTAGTACTGTGTATTTCCTTCCTCCTTCCATACACTGTCCTTTGAGAGTCATACGTTGATTTACCTAATGTCCTTTACATACATCGTAAACATCAAATCTTTATATTCGTATTAAACTTCAGACAACTCCAAGCCTAGTACATTCAGTTGCCTACTGAATATCTCCACATGGATCTCCCCAAAACATGTCTAATTGAACCAATAAAAACTCATCAGTGTCTCTCTAAATTGTTCCTTCTGTGCTTTCTCTATCAAAATGTCCTATTATTGTTTAATTGAAGAACTCCATGAATCATTCTAAAATCCTTTCTCCATTCGCTGTCTATGTCCAGTAGAACATGAAATTCTGTTGTTTATACTTCAGAATTTTTGTTGAGAAAATTTCTCGTACTTGACCTCTCCTCCATTTTTCTGTCTCCTCTTACTGCTACTGGGCTGGTTTGAATCCCCATCATTTCTTATCTAGACCCTCCTTTCTCATTTTTCATTTTCCCTCAGAGCCACTGTCCACTTAGCTGTCTGAAAAATTACTTCATGATGTTTATAGATACTTAATTGCTCTTGTGACTCTCTAACTTCACATTTTCCATGATCTCTCCATTATTTTGGGAAGTCATTCTGAATGCCTCACAATGTTATTTAAGACACTTGGTCTGGACCATCTGTCTCCCTCAATTTTGTCCCTGCCATGCCTGCTCCCATTCTGTGTCATTTGTCGAACCAGCCAGCTATTCAGACGACTTAGGCCATCTTTTATATTCCTTCTGCCTTCATTCTTATTTACGTGCTTTCTCAATTTTGTCAAATTCCACTCATCTTTCATATCTCACTTCAAGTAGCTGTTACTCCAGAAAGTCTTCTCCATCCATCTCCCTGCATTACTACTTGATAAACTTTAAGTGATTATCTCTTGGTCCTGAAATGTATCCCGCTGGTAGAATTCAGGACACACTACCCCCAAATATGATACGGAATATTTTAAGCTGAAGGAGTTTGAGAAATGTCACATGCAAGGACTTCCTGACCTTCCCTTCCTATGAAAATGGCCTTCCCTAACCCCAGAGGAAAGGAGCATCCTTTATTTCTGAAGACAAGGGACAGAGAAAAGAATGTGAATGCATCGTCTTTGTTAAGTTCCCCCTACTTTACTACACTTTGTTCATACTCTTTGCTCTATTATATCTTTCCATGACTTTCTAGTCTTTATCAGACTTAGCAGAAGCACACTCAGGTTTAACCCTTTCTTTGAGTCTTCATTTCCTTATGAAGGTTCCTGTGTCATGTAAAACGTGTATTAAATATGTGTGCTTTCCCCTGTTAAACCTGTCTTTTGTTAACCTGCCTTCTATTGTCTAAGTTTTATCTAAGTTAACAACTTGGAAGGGTAGGGGTGCCTGGGCTGCTTAGTCAGTTGAGCATCCAACTCTTGATTTCGGCACAGGTCATGATGCCAGGGTCATAGGATTGAGCTTGGATTATAAGGCATATATTTGTCATTTCTGCATCTGCAGTTTTTGATATCTCCAGCAGACGTGAGTTCTTGTTGAATGGATTAACAAAGAGCAAACAATGAATTCCTCCTTGTGGACTGCTGTATTCATTTCTTATTACATGAAAAGGATATATCCTCTCTAATTGTCTCAAATTTCACGGTACCTTCTGGCGGTAGTAAAATAGAGCTTAGTGATTGTACGTATGTGCTTGACAATTTACTGAGAAAGAGAAAGTCCAAGAAAGAATCTGCAGCTATGAGTTTTGCCTTGTGTAATTTTTCCCTTTTTTGATGAATGGGGTCTTTGCTTATTTCTTGGTCATTATAATCTTCTAATTCCAGGTTGGAAAGGCATAGTACTCATGAATTTTAGAAAAACCAGGTAGCACCTCATATCTATGAAAAATAATCCTTGCTCCTATAAAGTGTTCTTGACAGCTTGTCATTGGAGGTGAGAAGAGTGGATAGGTCCTCGATTACTTTCAGCCAAAACAGGTTAATCTCAATGAACACTGGCAGTGACAGTACACTCAGGTGTCAAGTTAGAATGCACGTTTTGGATCACTTTAGCATAAATCAGAATTCAGGCGTGAGTTGTGGGTTTTTTTTTTCTGTTTTTGTTTTTTCACATATATCGTCTTTGTCTCTCAGTTGCCTAGCGAAATGGATATATAACAATTCTTTTTTTTTTAATGTTTATTTCTGAGACAGAGACAGAGCATGAGTGGGGGAGGGGCAGAGAGAGAGGGAGACACAGAATCAGAAGCAGGCTCCAGGCTCTGAGCTGTCAGCACAGAGCCCGACGTGGGGCTCGAACTCATAAACTGTGAGATCATGACCTGAGCCGAAGTCGGTCGCTCGACTGACTGAGCCACCCAGTAGCTCCGGGGATATATAATACTTTTTAAAAAAAAAATTTTTTTTTCAACATTTATTTATTTTTGGGACAGAGAGAGACAGAGCATGAACAGGGGAGGGGCAGAGAGAGAGGGAGACACAGAATCGGAAACAGGCTCCAGGCTCTGAGCCATCAGCCCAGAGCCTGACGCGAGGCTCGAACTCACGGACTGCGAGATCGTGACCTGGCTGAAGTCGGACGCTTAACCGACTGCGCCACCCAGGCGCCCCATAATACTTCTGTTTGTCAATGTTGAGAATTACATTTGGGAAAAGATGATTGATTGATTGATTTATAATGTTTATTTTATATTTGAGCGATAGAGACATAACGTGAGCAGGGAGGGGTAGACAGAGAGAGAGACTAACAATTTGAGGCAGGTTCTAGGCTCTGAGATGCCAGCACAGAGCCCAACACAGGGCTCGAACCTACGAACTGTGAGATCCTGACCTGAGCCTAAGACAGATGCTTAACCAACTGGGCCACCCAGTTGCCTTGGGAAGAGGTGACTTATATACTCGGGGTTTTAGGACTTGTTGAGTAACTGTTTGGAGAATTGAAATAGTATGATGTGAATTAGAAAATGGTGTCAGTGGTCTTTGCGCCTGCCCATTCCCTACCGTAATTTATTATTCTTAGTGTAGAAATGGAGCACAATTTATTTATCTAATAACAGTACATATCTAATAAACAGTATCTAATACAGTTGTTTATCTAATAATAGTAATAAGAATACTAATATTTATAGTGTTTTTCAAATGTATTATTGGGGAGGAAGAATTCACTCTGCCATTGAAGCTCTATCTGGCTGAATTAAGAATCCCCTTGACATGAGACACATTAATAGAAGAAAATCAAATTTAATAGCATACCTGTGGGGAATCCACACAGACACGGAAATTTCAAAGACATTGAAGCAACATGACGCTTGTATGAAGCTAAGGGGAGGAATGGAGTCTGAGGTTACAAAGGGGAGAAAGACCATTAGCAAGAAGGTAAAAGGAGATTATTCAAAAACAGAGGTTCCCTATTATGTAGATATGTTTCTTAGGTAAGGAAGAATCTCTATACATAGCTGTCTTCGATATACAAGCAGACAGTTGAGGGGCTAAAGAGCTTTTGCTAAATCTACTGGAATTTGATTGCTTTTAATTTAAAATAATTTTCATGCTAAAGTGGTGCATCTTGGGTCCATCATGGTGGCCTGCCTTTGGCCCCTACAATATGCACCAGTTTATAAACAGCAGAAAGCATAGCATTAGAATAATGTGGTTTGTAGCCTTCATTTTAACGATTCTATAGCTTTCTTTCTATAACCTCCTCCCAGGTATTTATTTTTTGTTTCTTGATATTTATTTACCTTTGAAAATCTTATTTGTATAGCATGGTTCAGTAGATATTCTTCCTTATTTTCATTTGTGTGCAAGTACCCCCAGCTTTTATGTATTAATTAGTTTGCCTCACATGTAAGTCAATTCTCTGTGTTTTTCTTTAAGGCATGTCTTCCTTTTTTTGGTGACTTTCTGTTTTCCTTCTTCCTCTTTAGCTTATCAGCTTATGTACGTATGTATGTGTGTGTGTGTGTATGTACTTTTTGAGAGAGAAAGAGAGCCCATTCTAGCTGGGGAGAGAGAGAGAGGGAGAGAGAGCAAAACTCAAGTTCCATACTCAGTGCAGAGCCCCAGTACGGGGCTTGATCCCACGACCGTGGAATCACGACCTGACCTTTCGGGTTGACCAGTCGAGAGTTGGATGCTCAACTGAGCCTTCAAGGCAGCCCTATCAGCTTATTTTTTATATGTTCTTGTGTACCTCATTTAGATCCCTTTATTGCATTATGCTTTCTTCCCCCACATTTAATTTTTTCTTCTGTTACATTTAAATTTATCTGACAAAAAGTTGGTAACATTGTAGTTCTATTGGAATTGTTATCTATTCAAGGAAAAGAAAGAAAAACGTGGTTAAATCTCATAATTGAACACTTATGAAATACACGGTTAATTTTTTTTAATGCTTTTTTATTTATTTTGAGAGAGATAGAAAGCGAGCGAGCATGAGTCCAGGAGGAGCAGAGAGAGAGAATCCCAAGCAGGCTCCTGCTGTCAGCACAGCCTGACGTGGAGCTTGAACTCACAAACCGTGAGATCATGACTTAAGCTGAATGAACTCAAGAGTCAGACACTTAACTTACTGAGCCACCCAGGCGCCCGCATAGTTAATTTTCAAAACAGCACTTTTCTAAACCACTCTCGGATATGGTCTCTTAAAGGTGGAAGAACATTTGATACTCATCAAATTTGAAGAAGTAGGATATGTAAGGAAAAGATAAATACAGATGTCATATATATGTAGACAGAAGTTCAAATTCAAATATATAATTTCTTATTCTTACTAGTGTTTTCTTATATTTGCATGGGCAGAAAATAATACACATTTTATGTCTTTTTATAAATAAGGATGAATAAATGAAATATATGAAGGGATTACAAATTATATTCATTTGAAGGGGGAACATTGTGTGCTATTTGGTAATGTCTCTAATATCAGGAAGAAATAAGACCATTGACTTAAGCTTTTCTAAAATGCCCTGATGTCCATAACTTGTATTTTAAAGTCTCCATTTCATTAATCTGAAGTATATACATGAAAAGGATTTGAACTGAAATCTTCCCGTCATAATTTTAATGCTCAACATGTTTCTTTAAAACTTAAGGCTTGATCCAGGAATTCCAAATTTAAAAGTCTAGCTTAGGAAATGAAATAGTTTTAAACTTTACGCAGTAAGGTATTTGCTGCTGTGTAATTTACAGTGGTTAAAGCTCTATATTTTAACCAAAAAGGATGGTCAAATATATTATGGCATGTAGAGATAATGGAATATAATGTATTAACACACAATGTTTATAAAATATTTATAATGGCATGAGGGAGTATTTGTTGTATGACTTAAGCAAACCAAGAGATACAAATTTTACATAATAGGCTTTCAACTGTGTGAAAGAATTTTAAAAGATGAGAAGAGAGTATATCAAAATATTAACAGTGGTTATCCACTGTCTAATAGAATTATGAAAAATTTAAAAGAATTTATATTTTCTTACTTTTTTTTTCAAATATTCTACCTGTAACACCTCCTTAGTATTATATTAAGAAGACTTACAAGCTAAAGGATGAAGTTTAGTTAAAGTAAAATTTTTTAATGTTTATTTATTTTTGAAGGGGCAAGAGAGCACGAACAGGGGAGGAGCACAGAGAGGGAGACTCAGAATCTGAAGCAGGCTCCAAGCTCTTAGCTGTTAGCACAGAACCTGACGTGGGGCTTGAACTCACAAGTCGTGAGTGAGATCATGACCTGAGCTGAAGTCAGAGTCTTAATTGACTGAGCTACCGAGGCACCCCTAGTTAATTTTTTTTTAATGTGCATTTATTTATATTGAAAGGGGGAGAGTGGGAATGGTGGGGGAGAGAGAAAGAGGTAAAGAAAGAGAGAGAAAGAGAGAAAGAAAAAGAGAAAGAAAGAAAGAAAGAAAGAAAGAAAGAAAGAAAGAAAATAAATCCCAAGAGAGAGAGAAAGAAAGAAAAAGAAAGAAAAGAAAAGAAAAGAAAAAGAGAAAAGAAAAGAAAGAAAATAAGTAAATAAATCCCAAGCTACATGGGGCTTGATCTCATGACTATGAGATCATGACCTGAGCCAAAATCAAGAGTTGGGTGCTTAACCTGCTGAGCCACCCAGGTGCTCCATGTTTAGAATAATTTGTTTAGTAACTATTAATATAATTTTCATAAAAATTAAGGGAATACCCTTATGTTGAACAAGACATCTGTGTCCCTTGCTCTTTTATGTTTTGTGGGGTATCACCATCCTAAGAAGTGGACCCTAAAGGTTCATTGGTTTTGTAATTTGAGAATGGGTTGGGAGGGTGGACATAGTAGGAACTTGGGGGAAGGGAGAGATTTCGAGGCGCTTTAATGAATTATGTACGGCATGAATATCGAATGTGTGTGGCTTGGCTTTACCAGAGTTCTGATGGAACATTCTCTTCTGGTTTCTGCAGTATCAAGTCATGGGTGGATAAGATGCAAGAAGACCTTGTCACACTGGCAAAAACAGCAAGTGGAGTCAATCAGCTTGTTGATGTGAGTACAACTGCAAGACATTTGTGAATCTTTGAATGCAGCTCTTATCTTCTAGGAAATTGCGTTTCTATATTATGAATAGGATGTGATTTTTCATGTGCATCGGGTAGTGAGATTCTGAGAAGGACCCTTGGTACCTGCTAGTTATTGTGAGCAAAGAATGTCATTCCCGGCAATTAATGTCGCGTTCTCACCATGCTTTACACTTTACACACAGCCTTACCTTAGATGAGTTCATGTGATGTGCAGACTCCCCTAAAACTCATAGTGGGGTTTCATATGCCTGTTCTTCAGGGTATATTTTAGAATCTCTCACACCGTGGTGACTTTAAGTCCTTGATGGATTCTTTTGAATATCCTCAGTGGGAACACATGTTCTTTTTTTGAGGGTAGATAGTATTTTTAAAAATGGCTGGAAAGTGTTTATAGCCATGTCTGGAGACTAGAGTGAGTCATTGAGATGGGTAATAAAGATTTTTGTGTCAGAGAAGGAGACACTATAAAATATGTTTTCTTCTTCTGATTTATGAAATGGCTATGAAAGTCACTCTAAAATGATTCTTGGGAATGATAGCAGCGTATAAATATTTGTATAGCATCTTATGTAGATTATTTTCCTTGGAAAAGAGCATTTACATGTAATTTCCATGAGATTAAAAAAAAATTAAATGTCATTTCTTTACAGTCTCACTACTTCGATACTAGTGTAAGTAATGTAATAATTTGAAAGTACTTTTATCTTGTGTTCTTAGTGTTACAGTGAGACCTTTTGTTTTCCAAAAATGTGAGGAGTTGGTGGGGTGAGATATAAAAGCAAATATATGTATGATATATGAATATTTGTGATAAGAATATTTATATGTGAATATTCCTCCCAGGCAGAAACTAGAATATATGGTTACCTTATATATTGTTTGAATTTCATAAAGAAACCTACTAACAAATACTTTAAAAAGTTATTCTAGAATCTCTTCATAAACCAGTTGGAAGTTTCAACATGCAAAAGTATCTTAAAAAACAAATATCTGTGAGAGGAGATAGGGAATACATTTGGAAATGAAAAGTGTTTCCCTGTGAATAACAATGATTAAATTTAATTCTCATCAACACTTGTTAAGCACATAGTATGTCTCAGGCACCATTCAGGTACCAACGATTGACAGAAATGCAGTTCCTCTCTTCAGAGGACTGACACTGTACTACTCAGAAATTTCCATTTTGTGGGCGCAAAGGTTCTGGAAAGCTACTTACTGGAAGGTGATGCTTGGGGTCTGCAATGATTCCTTATTGGACAATGTGTTAAAAAAAATGAAATTGTGTCGGATAATAAGGCGAGCCTCTATGAAAGTGACAGTTTGTGGAATGAGAAAAAAGAAATGAGACTTGACAGATTCTGGTTAGAAGTTCTATGACTCTCTTTATTGGCAGTTTGAGATTAAGAATACACTGCTCTCAGGAGCTGTCCTTCACTCCAGGGTTTCTCCAGCCTCAGAAACCACTTTCTTGGCTGACCTCACTTTTACTTTTGGTGTTAAGATGTAAACCCTTTTGCCGAATCTGCCTTTTGCAATGAATCATTAAAAAAAAAAAACAAAAACCAAAAACAACTTACCTGATTTCCATTATGCTCTATCAAGCACAGATTACTAAGAATACTGCAAATATTGATGAATGAATAAATGGCCTAGTCTGAATTTGGATAAAAAAATAGAACGAACAGGAGGAAAGAAAATCCCCACAGCGTTTTGCTTATGAGACATATACCTAACTATGTGACAGAAAAAAAATACAAATAATATAATTATATATTATAACAAGGGATGGGAGAGAGAGAGAATGCAGAATCTATTATTGGAAAAATATTAAGTATTGGGGCTCATAAAGAGTGTTATTTTGCATAGATAAATGATTCCATATGCCCCTATCCTTTTGCCTAGAAAGAAAAGGTCCTTGATGGGGGCTAAAGGGTTGCATTTCTTTTTGGCCATGGAAACTTAAAGCTCAGAGTAGTTGAAGGACACCAGACTTGAGAGTGAACTTTATTATTATTTTTTCAACGTGTATTTATTTTTCAGAGTGAGAGAGTGCGCGCGCGAGAGAGCAAGCATGAGTCGGGGGAGGGGCAGAGAGCGAGAGGGAGATACAGATTCCAAAGCAGGCTCCAGGCTCTGAGCTGCCAGCACAGAGCCCAACGTGGGTCTCAAAGTCACATACCGAGAGATCATGACCTGTGCCAAAGTCAGATGCTTAACCTGCTGGGCCACCCAGGTGCCCCGAGAGTGAACTTTATGCTGAGTTTGGGGGTATTAGATGCACGGTGAGGATCAAAAGTTGAATAGAGGAATTTAGCAGGTTCCTAGGTTGATATTTAATATTGTGGAAATGGTGATTCTTCCCTAATTATTTAATGGATCTGTTTTTCCTGGCATCACAGGACAGAACTAGCTTGTTACCTGAAGGTTCAGAAGCAGCTACGATGAGGCAACATAGCTAAAAGAAGGCAACTTTCTAATTTTATAAAAATTGCTTTATGGCATCATTAAATACTAGCCCAGGAAGATTGATAATGATTAATACATTGTGTTAATGGAAGATGTACATTGTGTTACTTGATACATTTATATATTGCAGTACGATTGTAATGTTACCACCTTACATACACCTATAATACAATATTATCTTCTGTTTTTAACAAGCCATATGCAGATTTTAGGATTTCTTCTTCTATGTTTTGAAAAATGCCTTTTGTATTTTGATGGGGATTATGACTTTGGGTAGTATAGCCGTTTGAAGTATATTAATTCTTCCGATCCATGAACAAAGGATGTTTTTTTTTTTTAATTTGTGTCTTCTTTGAAATCTTTGAGCAGTCCCATTTTATGGCTCTTAAACACACATACATAGACCTATGAATTCCTGTAGCTGACAAGTAGAGAGAGGCTGATGATCATATATTAACTAATAGATAACATTAAAAAAATTAAGGTGGTCTTAGTATTCTTGGAAACAAAGTTTTTAAGTTTGTAAAACATTCTTGAGCAACTATTTTCTTACTTAATATGTTGATAAAATATTTCATGTACAAATATACTTAAATTTCAACCAGTATCTAAATTATCAGATATTCTGAATTAATGGGTTCTGTAAGAATGATAATTTGCTTTGTGAGGAACTTTTTTAAAGATGAATCGATAAAAACAAACTGCTGTTTGTTTTTCAATGAGAGACACTTTTAATTCTGCAAAAAGTTGTTTTAAAAGAACACAGTTGGTTACGTGTCTGACTCAGGATTTCAGCTCAGGTCATGATCTTGTGGTTTGTGGGTTTGAGTCCCGCATTGGGCTCTGCACTGGCAGTGTGGAGCTTTTGTGGGATTTTCTCTCTCACTCCCTCTCTCTGCCCCTCCCCAGCTCTTTAAAAAAGTGAAAAAAAGAAAAAAAGAAAACAGAACTCTGCAAATAGGTCTGAGATCCTCAGTTGGTCCCCTGACCGACCCTCCTGTGTGGAAAACAAATCACAATAATGTAAGCAAATCACAACCATCTGCGAGTTTTGTTGTCCTTTTAGACGATTTTTTTTTCCACCTCCCCCTTTTCCTTTAGGAATCCAAGACTTCCTTGGGGCCTCCTGTTCATTAAAAAAATTGGACTGGTGGTTCTCATTTACGTTTGCTTAAGTCTGTAGTAACTCCTTCACCTCTAAGCAGAACATATTTGATATTAGGAAGCTGGTGTGAAGACGATGTTTTGAGAGAGGTGGAGTTTTTTCAAATAGGTCATTCCAAATAGGTCTCTTTTCCTGGTGAGGGTCGGGTGGGGCCGCGGCACCAGCGGAACTTAGACTGAGGCGAGGCGTGTGATCTTTAGGGGGTGCAGAATTGAAGGAGGCACTCTGGAGAGTTGGAAACTTGCACCATCCGCAGAGTGAGTGAGTAACTCCTGGAATTCTGTGCCTGAGGGGACTTAAGTGCCTCAACCCTGGCGCCCAGGGACAGTAAAGGTCTAACTCCCTCTGTATCCCCGTGGCCAGAGGCAGAGACATTTGTAGCTTTCTGGACATCGCAAGAGGCCTCTGCTACATTTCCTTTTCTGTTCCTTTCCCATCCTACATATAATATGAGGCCTTTCTTATGGCTTTTTTGGATGATTTGTAAGCTTCCCAGACTCCTCTTGTATTTATCTCAGGTGCAGGGGTGATTCCTACAGTGTTAACAACGTACGCATTTTGAAATCTTCACCCACAATATCTGACACTTACCTTCTGTTTCAGTTCCAATGCCGTGTTGTATTTTCTGACAATTCAGGATGCTCTGGGAATCCAGTCTTTTTGTTAACAGACATTATTCTATCCCTTTAGCTTTGTAAGAGAGTTGACACAATGTGTGTCACCTTGTTTTAAGGCTTTCTTCTTACATGCAGATTCTGTCTGCATTTCTAACATGTTAGGTTAGAATATGCGAATGTTTTTAAGAAAATTGGTGAATCCTCCCCCCCCCCCCCCACCGAATTGTACCTTTGGAGGTAAAATCATTCTGCATTGGTATCATCATAGAATTTTCTGGCTTTTGATTCACTATTGTGATTTCATACGTTAAGATTATATTAAAATCAATGCGTACATATTTCAGTATGCTTTCAAAGATGTGACTATGAAATGTGTCTAAATATTGAGCATTCAGTACTCTTAATTAAGTTAGTATTTACATAAATGTTTTAAGTGAATAATTTCATTAGTAACTCATGGTATTAATAGACTGATGCTTTTACTTTGACATTGTGGTCACGTCACTTATGTAAATAGAATATTCATTTTCTAGGTGGTGGAGAGCTTCATATATTAATTTATTTACAAAAGAAGATACTCTAGAGAAGAACATAATTAATCATGGGTGATTCTGACGAGGAATCAGCAAGATGCTGAGGCAACAGCAAGGGCTGGGGTTTTCTTTTCTACTCTGGAGAGAGCTGCTAAGTAGCTGGGTGGTATTAGATTTCCTGTTACCTGCTTGTCAAGCGAGATAGATCTTAACACTCTCTCTTCCTCGCAGAAATGTTATAGGGGAAAAAGGAAATAGGAAATGAAACGGGGAAGTCATCACAGATGCTACGAAAACGTTAAATGCTTATGTTATGTTAAAATGTAGCTTTATGTTTTAAAATGTCGCCTTATCTTCATATTACTTTACAAATGTAGCATAATTACTATTTTATAAGAGTAATACAATTAATTTTCAAATATAACCTTATTGGATATTGATATTAAGAAGCAGTTGTGAAGACTATATTTTGAAAGAGATAAAAAACAAGCAAACCCAGAATTACTGGTTTTATTTAGCATTCTCTCAATGAGGAAATGTTGTAACTAAATCAATTACCATAATTACGTAGGCAACTTGAGATTGCAGTTATTTTAGGGGAAAAACCCATTTTTTTTTTCTCTCTCTAAGTAGCCAGAAGTCTATTTTGACTGCAGAGAGTACTATCAGTAGAGAGTATGGGTTCCCTGCACCCATCCACTGGAGGTTTTAAATTAAGACGCTAATTTTTTTGAGCAGTGGTTAATTACATTCGTTTTTAAAGGTATGGAATAAACTCCAGGGCATTTCTAATGTGATGGTGACTTTCAAGATTTTATTAACTGGTTTTTAAATGAAGTACTGTGGGTTCACAAACATGAATAGTAAAAGACTCATAAAAGGTTTTTTTTTTTTCTTTTACTAATCCGTTCCATTATCAATCAGTACTTAACACCTGCTTACATTGTACTAGTACTTAAGGGATAAATGATTATTCGTTGTTTTTCCAAAGAGCAACCTAATGGTTGGGTAATACTGATTACAGAGAGAATGATAGAATGCCGCCTGTGCTCTCTTCTTGTCCGTGAGCAGCACAATGAAGATGGAGGCTAAGAACCCCTACGTGATACAACCACGTGGCAGCTTCTCTAGCACGAAGATGAATGGCATAAAAGACCATCATCTGCTACTGCACACTCTCAGGGTACAGCATACAGCTCCTCATTATTTACTTTTCCTGAAGACATTTCATGCCTTTATGTCTAGAGCCGTGGTTCTCAGCCAGGGGCAGGAGACATTTGTCAGTGCTTGGAAACATTTGTGATGGTCACAACCGGAGGAGGGGGGTGCTCCTGGCATCTAGAGTCAAGAGGCCAAGGATGCTGCTATACATCCCACAATGCACAGGACACCATCTCACAACAAAGAGTCATCTGGTAAAATTGTCAGGAGCTCTCAGGTTGGAAAACGGCTCTAGGAGGACTGAAAAATTTGAGGCAAAAATCAACGTATGGAATTCTTTGTGTTAATATAAATTTGTAAAGTTGTCTATCAGCATTGATAGGTAGCAGTTTTGCTTTAGAAAAGCCATTTGTTAAGTATAATGGTTAAGAGCAAATTAAACTGTGCTGCTTTCAAAAATTATTTTGTTGGCAGTAAAACGAATTTGGGTCATTTGGGGTTAGGGACATTAAGCAAGCAGCTCACTCAGCCTATGGTTAATTATTTTTTAATTTAGTTTTAATAGAATCTAGTATGATCTCTTGTACTTTTAATTGCTTATGAATTTATTACTCAAAACACACACACAGTTCATATGTGGCTCCAGATATGCAAAGTGAAAGAGGCTAGGTTAATGTTATCTCTGGAATTAGCAAACAAAAAACCCAAGTAGGTGGCTTCTTATTACATGTATCTTAACGCTTTTCTTGTTTTAATTCTGAATACTCTTTTTTTAAAAAAATTCTGAATATTCTTTTTTTTTAATGTTTATTTCTTTTTGAGAGAGAGAGAGAGCCCGAGCGATAGCGCGCGTGCATGCACAAGTGGGGGAGGGGCAGAGAGCGGCACGGAGAAATACCAAGCAGGTACTGAGCTGTCAGCACAGAGTCTGATGCAGGGTTCAATCTCATGAACGGTGAGATCATGACCTGAGCCAAAATCAGGAGTCAGATGCGTAACTGACTGAGCCACCTAGGCACCTCTAATTCTGAGCCTTCTTAAAGATAAACTTACTCTTTACCTTATGTATGAAATGTCTCCAACCTAAAATCTGAAGAATTCTTGTTTTCTTTTTCTTTTTTCTTTTCTTTTCTTTTCTTTTCTTTTCTTTCTTTCTTTCTTTCTTTCTTTCTTTCTTTCTTTCTTTTTCTTTTCCTTCCTTCCTTCCTTCCTTCCTTCCTTCCTCTCTCTCTTTCTTTCTCTCTTTTTCTCTTTCTCTCTTTCTCTTTCTTTTGCTCAATTTAGTCTTTGTTATAGGTTAGTTTCTGTGTTCCAGGAATGAGCCCTTGTATTTAACCTTCTAGTTAAATATTATCGCCTGTTCTGATGTGTAGTTTGGAGAAAGCCCAGGCATATTTGTGCTTGTTACTTGTTCTGGTCCTTCTGCCATCTAATGCAAGCTGGAAAGTGTCACCATTAAATTCTCGTTAATAGGAACTAGGGCAAGTAGCAGTATATACTGTGGAACATTCTCCAGTTCTGATTTCATTCTTCCTAAATATTCTTCTTAAAGGTAATGTCTCATCTTAAATGTGATAGTGTCCCAGCTGAAAAGTTGTATCATATGGAAGGAGTAGGGAAAGTATTTTGAACTCTTGTGTTTGTTATTTGAATGCTGGTTTGGTATAGTTATCATCAGAAAAATATGCACCATAAATTCAAGAACATGATCAATTGTTTTATTTTTTTAATGTTTATTCATTTTTGAGAGAGAGAGTGAGCGTGGTGGAGGGGAAGAGAGAGAGGAAGACACAGAATCCCAAGCAGGATCCAGGCTCTGTCAGAGCTGTCAACGCAGGGCCTGATGCGGGGCTTGAACTCATGAATGGAGAGATCATGACCTGAGCTGAAGTCAAGATGCTTAACCAACTGAGCCACCCAGGAGCCCCCAAACATGATCAATTATATATGTATATGTGCGTACATGTATATAATTACATGAGCACATATGTGTGTGTGTGTGTGTGTGTGTGTGTTGAGGTTCATAGTAAACAGGCCTATGTTATATTTTGAATTCTTGCTGTGTGCTAATTAACTTTACTAGAAGTTCTGAGCAATAGAGCTTGGAGTTGACCATATTCTATGGTATAAACCAGTACCCTGAGTTTTATAGCTTTCCTTGATAGTGTGTCTCATTTTGCCTTTCAGTCTGTATTTTCTAATAATTCCTTGTATCACACAGATTCTGATTTCTTTCCTCCCATATTAATATATATTTCCCTCAAAGTGTGGCTATCATTGCATCTTTTTGACTACTATAATCCATGTGATTTTATTTTACTCTGAATTCTGACAGCACAATTTTCTCTCCCTCTTAAGTGGAACACTAATCTTCACATTGATCATTATCTTGCTTTTGTGTATTTAGTCTATTTTTAGGATGTGATGACCATTTAGGTGTTGTCTGCCTGCCATCAGTAGATATGAGAGTACTGGCCATGTGCAGACCATGTTTTATGTGCTGGGGTGTACCAATGAACAAAATCTCTGTCCTCTTGAAATTTACATTCTGGTTAAAGGAAATATGAAATATATAACAAATGTGATGCTTAATAAATTATGAATGTTAGATGATGTTTGCAATTACTTGAAAGTAGCCAAAATGGATACTGGGTGTTGTATGTAAATGATGAATCGCTGAATTGTACCCCTGAAACCAACATTGCACTGTAGTTTAACTGACTAGAATTTAAATAACAATTTGGAAAAAAAACAAGTAGTCAAATAAAAATCTCCAGCCATAAAAAAGTTCAAAGGTGGTAGCCTATCTCAGAAAGATAGGTTACAGGGGAAAGGAAACAAAATGCTATAATTTAAAGCGATTTTTACTCATTGTGTTAAACACAACTGACAGTGTACTAAAGAGTATTAAAGAGTGAGACATTTAAAAAAAAACTTGACATTTATTTATGAGATTGCATCATTTACTGTTTTAATTAAAGAGTAGGTAGGGAGTGTTTGAAGAGATCAGGAGCTAATTAGTAAATATTGCATATTTTTTTATGGCAACATTCATTTTTTTAACAGCTAATTTTTAACAGAGGAAGGTAGGGTTTCTAAAATTTTTCTTTGTTGTTGGTAAAATATATTCTAAGACAAATTCAGACCTAGTGTCACTACTCTTTACCTGACATGAAGGACTCTTGACATATCTGAACATCCCTTTCTATTGGCCCGCTTCTGTGATGATGTAACTTATGATAAATAAAAAGAAAGACTTTGTTATACTTGTGAATCATTGCAAAATTTCTTAAGGTAAGGGAACTTTGATCTTTGAAAGTGACCACGAAAGAACATTATATCATTCTTTTTGTGCTAATACATCTTTTAGAAACAAGACATTCTTAGTTGCTAGGGAACAAGTAGTTCAAAAGCCCACAGAACACTTAATAAAGAAGAAAAAACCCATATAACCAAACCATCCCACATTGCAAAATTCAAGTAAAAGCAAGTGAAATTGATTTTGTGAGCATCTAAAGCAGTTGAAGTGACAAGGCATCTCTTTTCCTACCTGCATTTGCCTTGAAGATGTTTGAATTTACCCCCCTTAGCCAGAAAAGGCAGTGAAATTAGAATGTTCGTGGGAGTCATGTCACAGTTTGTTTTCATCCCTCTCATTATTATGAGGTAGGATCATATTTATTCATCCAATTCATATATATTTTTGGACAATGTGTGCACATCTATTTTGATATTTTTAGCTTTTCTGTCTAGAATTTCTTCTCAGAATCCCACGTTATTGTGAAGGTCATTGTTGGAGTCCTGAGATAATTTCATTATTTTGTAAAGTTGAACAGAATTACCCATTTCTCAACAGAATGATTGAAATGAATGACATGAATCTAATGAGTAATGAAATGAAGGTGCAAAGTAGTAATTAATAATGTTAATCACAACCTTCAAAGCATGGGTCTTTCTTAGTATTTTTATTTTTTGACAGAATGACTCACTTGGGAGTTTATTATAGAATCACTATCCAGAGGCTGATTATTATTGTTACCTCTCAGCTGGAGCTCTTCACAACTAATTCATTGTTTTAGTTTTCTATTATTAGTGTGACACATTCCCCCAAACTTATTGACTTAAAGCACAAATTTATTATTTTACAACCTGTGGGTCAGAAGTCCTTCCCTTGGCTCATGGCCCCTTTCCAACGTCTTCAAATCTGGCGACATTGGAATGATTTCTTCTCATGCTGCGATCTCTCTGGTTTCCTGTGTACAGTCCCATCTTTCTCTCCTGTTTTCAAGGACCCTTGTGATTGTATTGGACCCTCCAGAACAAACCAGGATAACCTCTTTCTTTTCCATTTAATTTAATGCATTAATTTATTTTCTAATATTTATCTTTTATTTTAGAGAGAGTGTGAATGGAGGAGAGGGTCAGAAGGAGAGAGAGGAGAGAGAATCCAAAAGAGTCCCACGTGGGCTCTACATTCAGTGTAGAGACTGATGTGGGGCTCGATCCCACCACCCTGGGATCGTGACTTAAGCCAAAATCAAGAGTCAGACACTCAACCGATTGAGCCATTACCATCTGCAAACATCCCCTTTGCCATGTAACAGCACATATTCACATATATGTGTGGATACCTTTGGGGGGTGCCTAGTGTTCCACCTACCATAGCCATCACTTGTGTCACTCTGTGGTATGTGCCTGTTGCTTTCCTTCCACTAGTCTTTTCATTTCTGCTGTTTGTGCCTTTGATCGACCTAACTGTTGTCCTGTGGTGAGAGAATCTGATTGGTTCAGTATGTTGTCACTGCTTGTACAAATCTTTTGTACTTGTTTCCTCACAGGCTATTGAGTCAGAAGTTAGCAGCTTCTAGATCTGATATGTTCTGATGCGATTGGCCAGGGGCCAAAGGCAAGGTCATACATTAGAATATTGTTACCCATTTGTCAGGAAATACTTACGACTCTTCTTTCATTAGGGACTGTCACAAGGAAAGCTTTTCTCAGAAAGATGGCTATGGGCATGGCAGAAATCTGGGTTGCTTATTCCGGACAAGTTCCATGGGAGGAAAGTTAATGTACAAGTACTGAGGGAAGGGGTGGTCAAAATTATACATACTTAAGATTTAATACGCAAGAATTTCTGTTTCCTTTTAAAGAACTTTTTCATGATCTGCCATTCTCTCTCCCAAAGGAAAAAGATTTAGTCCTGCCATTTTGAAGCTTTTGTTTAAACTGCCTTCCCATGATCTCTAATGTTCTTGACTTTACTCCTTGGCACCTGGGCACAAAGGGAAACCTGTGACAAGATGTGCAGTGTATGTGCTGTTTTCTGTTCTCTTGTTATAAATACTGAATATGGGTGCTACTGAGAACTTGGCCAGGCTCCTTAGCCTGCATAGGGCCCTCGAGTCTGGGTGCATCGCACCATCATTCTTCAGCTGGGACTCTGCTTCCCACTGTCCATCCCTCAATTTCTGCATTGAGGTTCCCTTGATCCTGCCCTGAGACCATCTTCTAGCAGAGGGATTAATTCTTAGCTCCCTTTCTTATTCATTCCAACAATCTTTCCTATTTCTCCACATCCTGCTGAAACCAAGGGACGTCTCCGGTATAGAGTGGCACTGCAGACTCACTTTGCCTAAACCTACCATGTTACCATTTTCCTTTCTACTACTCTGGGCAGTGGTTTGCTCCTTCATGATGTGAAATTGGGGACCCAGGCTGTCTCCACTCTGATAACTCCAAAGCCTGAATTTCAGTATTCTAACATGGTAGTTAATTCAATGTACTTTTTAAGTTTCTTAAAGTTAGTAAATGATAATGTATGTGAAACACCTCAGAGTGCTATAGAGTAGATGCCTAAAAATGATTGCTAATATAATATTCTAGGTCATCGCAAACCTGGAAACTTACCTCACTTTCAGTAAGCATCTCTGGGATATCTGTGTAGTACGTCTTATGATTTCTGAAACATTTCTGTATGTTCAATGAGCAATTATATCATTGAGTGGCGTCACTTTTTAGATATTAGAGGTTATTTTTATTTTTATTATTTTCTTGTTCATTTTTGAGAGAGTGCACATAAGCAGGGCAAGGGCAGAGAGACAGGGAGAGAGAGAATCCCAAGCAGGCTCCAACCCTGGGAGCCAAAAGTGGACTTGAACCCACGAACTGTGAGATCATGACCTGAGCCGAAATCAAGTGCTTAACCTATTGAGCCACCCAGGTGCCAAGAGGTTATTTTTAAATGTACTCTCCTTCTAGAGATTATGTGGGAACTATGGATTTGGAGCAAAGACACTTAGAAGTTTCCAGTGAAAAAAAGGAAGGGAAACCATATTCTCTGTTATCTCCAAATGTAATAGTGAATGCTTCTTAAACCCAGTTAATTAAGATTGTAAGAAAGCAAGAATGTACAGGTGGTACATTTTTCTGTTAAAATCTGTGGCAAGGATGGAAGTGAGAGAATTTGAACTATAGAAAAATTAAAGCGTATTAGTGTATCAGGAGGGAAAACATCCTGTCTAGGATTCTCTTTGTTGTGATGTATTCTTTCTAGTAGAAGGAATGGAAGCCAGTGTCATACAGCATATGAGGAATTGACATATGATTTTAATGGACCTCTGTTGGGTGGTAAAACCCAAATTATTTGTACTACGCTTTTTTGTTTTATTTATTTAGTTATTTATTTATTTCCTGGAAAGAGCTTGGATAAAATGGTGAAACAGACAATTATTTTTTAAAAAAGATAAAAAGAACAGGAAGAGAAAAAGAAAAGATACTTAAGGTTCTGTTTTTTTTTCCTTAATATATTTTTTTAACGTTTATTTATTTTTGAGAGACAGACAGAATGTGAGCAGGAGAGGAGCAGAGAGAGAAGGAGCCACAGAATCCGAAGCAGGCTCCAGGCTCTGAGCTGTCAGCACAGAGCCCGACACAGGGCTCGAACTCTTGAACCATGAGATCATGACCTGAGCCGAAGTCGGATGCTTAACCGACTAAGCCACCCAGGTTCCCAAGGTTCTGTTTAAAAAAGAAAACAAAAGCAAAAAAAAAAAAAACCCAACTCTGTTAACATACTAAATATTGTAGAAATAGGGTTTTATTTAGTGGTGGGAAGAATTATAAATGTAGGTACTTTATAGCAATATATCATATAATCTTAAAAATCCACTGAACTCTTCTCCTCTGGAAACTTTTTGCTAAACATATACCAGAGAGTTTTTGAGAGCCTTTGCAGTACCTCTAACAAAAACAACAAAGAATATTACATTCTTTAAGACCAGAAACAAGAACTACTTCTTTTGGTGGGGCAGTTATATGGTCTTAATTCATTTTGATCACCAAGAAAACATTTCAAATGTGGTTTTATACATTAAAAAGTACAACAGGATATTTATATTGGGGCTGTAGACTTCAGCTTCCTTGACCTCATTTATTTAAAGTTTATTTGTAAGTTAGATACTGTTTTTTCCCCCTAAGGATTTAAAAATTACTATAGAATCCATCTGAGAGAATATTGTGTACATATTTGAGAGGATTTGTGTATACTTGAATTTTTACTTCTGATTCACAATCCATTCATCCTTTAAAGAACCTATAAGATATCTGGCATACGTAGGTAGTGACTTAAGTGACATTGTGTGTGGTGCATACTGTGAAGTACAGATTGTGTATTTGGGACTAATCTCTCCCAACTCTGACTTTTGTTGCAGTCCCTGTACCATAGGAAGAAGGTCAGACTTCATACAGAAGTGAACACAATATTAATGGTACAAAGCACAACTGCCTTTCACGCCAATTAGCTTTATTGGTTTTACCGCAAAGAACTAAATGTCCTGGATCAATTACAGTGATGTTGAGGCTTACCTGTTTGTTTCCCAAATCAATTAATCTATTAAGGAGTTCGTGTTCCTGGATGTCATCTTAGGCTAAAATGAAAGAGAGAGGCTTAGGTTGGATGGAGTTGTTTGTGGACAACCTGGTCTGTAGAATAAGACTCAATAATATGCCCCTTAGCAAGAAAGTGTAAGCAATCCAGTAATATGCAGGAATTTCAAACAAAACTAAATATGGGGAATTTATAAGCGTAGACTACTGTGCCTTGAATAGTTGGGATGAAAAACCTACAAGGTCAAAGTTCAAATGAGTATTAGGGGTTCCTGGATGGCTTGGTCTGTTGAGCATCTGACTCTTGATTTCAGCTCAGGTCATGATCTCACGGTTTTGTGAATTCAAGCCCTGCATCGGGCTCCACGCTGACAGTGTGAGGCCTGTTTAGGATTCTTTCTCCCTCTCTCTCTCTCTCTCTCTCTCTCTCTCTCTCTCTCACAGAATAAATAAAGTTAAAAAAAAAAAGTCAAGTATTAGAAAAACCTCAGAGTAAAAAAGTTCAGGAGTTAAGGTTTCACTTAAATATTTTAAAACTATTAATTTTGAATCATTTAAAAAAATGAAGGCTTCATGTAAAACTAATGTGTTCTGTAATAAATGTTAGCATATGCATCCATGTATATTTGAAACCAGTATTTATCAGTGGCATCCGTGGTCAGCTTGGACCGGGCTATAGAACCTGTTGGTAGTATTGCAGAAAGCTGGAGTTCTGCCAGCAAAAGCAGGGTTGAACTGGTTCCTGCATGTGCCTGGATTCACGTCTCATAAGACCATAAAAACCTGCCAGGCCCTGGCTTTCAAAGATGGTTTAGTCATGCATGTGCAGCCCATCTGTCGGGCACATAAGGGATTTCCTCCTCTGCTAAGCCCAGCAGCCTCAAGCATGGCCGCTGTTTCTCCCTTCCCCCACCTTTCTCGAATTCTTTCTCTCTGCCAGGAGTGCACAGGCTCTGCAAACCAGGTGCTTCTTATGCCACTCTAGGGAAATCCTTGCACAGACGCCGATGGGAGGCAAAATTATAGTCTGCTGCTCCTGCCTAAGCTTACTTTTAGCATAGCGTGGTTCAGTGATCTAAGCAAAACTGCAGGGATTGAGTTTGCTAATAAAAATTATTTGCACTAGTACAGTTCTAACCAAACTTTAACGTAGGCCTCAGTGATCTTCAACTCTTCTGTGTAATAAAGCTGTGTGTATTGCCTGGATGAGCCTTAGCATGAGCTTCATGCTCTGTCTCTGTCTTCCTCTTCCTCCTTCTCCCTCTCTGACTCTCTCTTTGCATGAGCTTCAGCAGCATACAATTTGACCTCAACGGTTGTAGCCGTTGAGCAGCGGGAACAGTGGGAAGTCTCCTTCGAAAACTTCTTTCTTTCCCCTTCCTCTTACCTTTGCGCACTGTACACATCCTCCAAGTTTGACCTCCTGGGCTTCCCTTCCAGTGTTTTGCAGCAAGATTTAAAATAATGATAATGATTATCATCATCGTCATCCTGTTGGCAGTTAATACCAGGTTTTGAATTAGGGGAGGTACAATTTCAAGTCACAAAATTTCATACACGGATCATTGGGGTACAAGATCTCCTACCAGCTGTTAACATGACCTGCTGTTTTGGCAAACTCGTGGTCTGGCAGCAGATTTTTATTTACATAGATACTTTTGACACATCCAAACTCCAAAGAGATCAAAATGAAGAAAGGAAAGAGTGGGTCTTTCTAATCGGTTGTTTATGGTTTACAATACATTCTGTGAACTTAAGAACCACATATGCAGTTATTAATTATCTTTTCCCTTCCGGCAGATTTATGAGAAGTATCAAGATTTGTATACTGTGGAACCAAATAATGCACGGCAGCTGGTGGAAATTGCAGCCAGGGATATTGAGAAACTTCTCAGCAACAGATCCAAAGCCCTGGTGGTGAGTTGAAATGGGCTCTGCTCATTTTATTATTTTCCATTACTTGTTTATGTTTCATACTTTATTTTCTTCAGTATGCTTTCTTTACCTTGGATACTGTGTCCATGTAATATGTTCCTAAAAGGTGAGATATCATAGTTTCATTGTGAACCTTATTTCTAATTATTGGTTTGATTTATAGAGGATTCTGTTACATAAGAACAGTGTATTTAATTGGTCCAGACATCTCTTTATACATATGTAAGTTGTGATGCATAATAATAATGTTTAAATCTATTAGACAACATAAAAGCCACACATACTGCCAACACTCATAAAACTGCCTTTTTAGTATTCTCCTTTCTGATCACCCTCCCTCCTTGCCAGAGGTGGCCAGTATACAAATATCTGATGACTCATTTCTTTTCTTTTTAAAAATAGATGTGCGTCACATAGATGTGTTGGGAAACAAGATGATTATTGGTTTGCTTGTTTTCCAGCTTTATTAAAACCACGTTGTGCTGTGTGTTGTCATTACCAACTTGCTGTCTTCCATCAACATTATGTTTGTATGATTTATCTGGGTGTGTGCATGTAGCTTTCATTCACTCTTATTCACATTTAAATAGTATGAGCATATTTTGTGAGCATATATCTCAGTTTGTTCATTTATTCTCTGTTGGTAAATTATTATTTGAATCATCTCCAGATGAGTGCTACTATGAATAGTGCTACTCAATTTTCTTAAACACATCTCCTGGTTCATACATGCAGGGATATCTGTAGGGTGTTATATACATGATAGCAAAATTAGTAGAGTGTAGAGTACTCATAAAGTCACTTTTACAAAAGTATGAAAATTGTTTTCCGAAATAGTTGTATCAATTTAGACATCCACTAGCTATATACAAATCTCCTTTGATCCATATTCTGGACAATAAAAGGTGATATCACATGTCTTTTTATGTAAAAAAAAAAACTTTTTAAATGGTGATGTCATACCTCTTTTTATCAAAAAAACCTTTTTTTGAGTTTTATTTATTTATTTTGAGAGAGAGAGAGAGAAAATGGGGGAGCAGCAGAGAGAGAGGGTGAGAAAGGGAATCCAAAACAAGCTCCACGCCTTCAGCATAGAGTCCGATGTTGGGCTTGAACTCATGCAACCCTGAGATCGTTATCTGACTGAAACCAAAAGTCGGATGCTCAACCAACTGAGCCATGCAGGTGCCCCAGATTGGTTAATTATAGACAATCAAATGGGTGTAAAAGGTACCTCTGGTTCTTATTAATGAGGCAGACATTTTGTTTTATATTCATTCACCAGTTTTGTTTCTTCAGTGAAATATCTGTTCAGATCTTTTGTGTATTTTAATTCTTTAAATTAATTTGTAGGTTATGTATTCTTTATAGTGACTCATTTAAGTTATATATAATACAAATGTCTTTTTTTTAAGGAATTTTTTTAATGTTTGTTTATTTTTGAGAGAGAGATTGAGACAGAGTGTGAGTTGGGGAAGAGCAGAGAGCGAGAGAGGGGCACAGAATCCAAAGTAGGCTCCAGGTTTTGAGCTGTTAGCACAGCACAGAGCCCAACATGGGATTCAAAGTCATGACCTGTGAGATCATGACATGAACCGAAGTCGGAAACACTTAACCGACTGAACCACTCAGGCTTCCGAAATACCTTTTTCTGACTTGCTTGGGACTTGTCTTTTCATTGTCCTTATGGTATATCTTGATAAAATAAGTTCTTAATTTTAGTGTAGTCAAAGTCATCTTTTTAACAAGTTATTCATATTTTAGGGCATATATTTTAAGAAATCTTTCCCTATGCTGAGATTATAAACATTTGTTCTATATCCCATTCTAAAAAGTTCTTTCAGATTTATTTATTCCACCTACCAACTAAATGTCAGTATATAATGTTCACTTGCCCTTGAAATTAACTGTTTTTTCTAACCAATTTTCTCAAGGCCATTTATTAGTTTGCATAACTCTAATGAGTTCCAGTCATCAAGCTAGATACCTGGTAAGCCAGTCCCTCACCATATTCTTTCTTCTTCATTAGGATCTGGAGTATTCTGGAAGCTTCCCATTTAATCGAAGTTTTAGATTCATCATGTTACTATCCAAGAAAATATTTAGTGGGATTTTGATTGCATTGACTCAGACCAAATTGGGAAGATCGATATCATTATGATATTTTGTCTTTTTATTCATAAATATGCTATTGTTTCCATTGAGCATGTTCTTATTCCGTTCAATAGAGTTTTACAATTTCTTTGTGAAGTTCCTATACGTCTTCTGTTAGATATAATGCTCGAGCTTATGTTTAGTTTCTCTTAGACTATAAATCACAGCAGTGTTACAAGTATTTGTCCCAGGACAATTCTGAATTTCCTGTTTACTTATCACTAACAATCAAGATCTTTAGTTTATTTTATATATATGCTGGCACTCAGAAATTTTGCCTGTTTTTTTGGCACTTATAAATCTTTGTTTCTTAAAATACCCAAGATACTGTTGTAATGTAACAGGAGAGCTCTTTGGAATATTTGAAATGCCATATTGCCCGAAGTTGAAACATTTAATTTTTTAAGAAATAAATCAATGAGTTATCCATGGTAAAATAAGCTTTCATTACTGGAAGATTAAAAGTGTTATTATCTTCCATTTGGGGTATGTGGATACCATTTTTAAGCATCATTTATACATGTAAATGTGTTTTCAATAAAAGTTTATTTAATAAAAATAAGATAGGTACTTTTGACTTGTGATTAATATTTACTCTCTGACAGCTGAAAATGATTCTAATTATCTTGATTTTTATCAGCTTACATTTTTCCTCCAAATGTAAGAAGCAGATAATTTGGATATCAAAGTCTCATGAAAAAAGGTCAGAGAATGAAATAGGATGTATCTTGCCTTAATTGGACTAAAATGGAGCCTATTGTGACTTTCTTTTTGTCATTCAGAATTGAAGTTCTAGACACCTGGTACATTATTTGAGTCCTGTGGGGATCAGTGACTATCCCAAGTGCGTGAATGGCAGAATCTAGAAATCACAATGGCTAATTAAATGTGGAATTAGTTCGATTTTATGCCAGGGAGAAAGAGTCATGTTTGTTTTCAAACTAAATTCTTTATTTAACTGTTTTGATTCCACAAAAACAGAAAACACATTATATCAAAGGGAAATGTTTTGCGACCAACTGAAAAACAGGTGCTACATTGTACTGGAAGTGAATGCAAGATGGCATTATTAATTAACTTCTATTTTTATGGTAGGCTTATAGTCAGACTTTTTGACTAAAAGAGCTTTCTTTAATTTATCTGGTGGGTTGCCAATATAATTCCACATGTAAATACACTGGAAAAATAATGAATATACAAATTGGAAGGAGATGATAAAATTTAATACCAGTTAGACCTTATGAGTGCTTACTGGTGGCATTATTTAATTATTGCTCATAATAATACTTAGCTCTAGACATCATTATTAGTCTCATTTTTTCAATGAGAAAACAGGGTCTTTGAGAAATCCTCTAATTTGCTCAAGGAAATTTATCTAATAACTAATGTATGCCAGTGCCTCTTAAATTTTAATGAGCATTTACTTCACCTGTGACTCTTGTTAAAATGTACCTGTTTATTCAGGAGACCTGGCTGGAGATGCTGCATTTCTAATGAGCTCTTAGGTGGGGCTAATGTTTCTGGTACAAGAACTATTCTTTGAGTTAGCTAGAATGTGAGAGCATTCAAATTCATGTGTGTCTGACTTCAAGATCTGCATTCTTACCTAACACATAAGTATATCCTTTGTCCTGAAAAAAGTGTATAATCATAAAGCTGAAGAAATGAAGGCTAGGGAGTATGCTATAAATTACTGTTCATTCAGATTGACTAGGAATTGGATATTTAGTTGGTAGAATATTCTGGAAGGCTATGAATTTTTTTTTAGTGACTTCTAGATCAATTAGCCATCTCTAGAAAATGACTCAATGAAATAAAATAATACCGTATTGAAAAAAAAAATTTCTTGGGGCGCCTGGGTGGCTCAGTCGGTTGGGCGTCCGACTTCGGCTCAGGTCGTGATCTCGCGGTCCGTGAGTTCGAGCCCCGCATCGGGTTCTGGGCTGACAGCTCAGAGCCTGGAGCCTGTTTCCGATTCTGTGTCTCCCTCTCTCTCTGACCCTCCCCTGCTCATGCTCTGTCTCTCTCTGTCTCAAAAATCAATAAATGTTAAAAAAAAAAATTTTTTTTTAAAAGAAAAAAAATTCTTTTTTATTTGAATGTGAAAAAAATTTTTAAACCTTTATTCTTCTTCCATATCAAGATTAGCAACATAAGGTGTCTTTGAGATTATGTTACAAATGTAAAATCTATGGGGGCGCCTGGGTGGTGCAGTCGGTTAAGCGTCCGACTTCAGCCAGGTCACGATCTCGCGGTCCGTGAGTTTGAGCCCCGCGTCAGGCTCTGGGCTGATGGCTCAGAGCCTGGAGCCCGTTTCCGATTCTGTGTCTCCCTCTCTCTCTGCCCATCCCCCGTTCATGCTCTGTCTCTCTCTGTCCCAAAAATAAATAAACGTTGAAAAAAAATGTAAAATCTATGAAAAAGAAGTAAATTGAACTGTTTTTTTTCCTCACATATCTACTAAAGAAATTTCCTAACAACTTATAGTTGATAATTTGGCATTTATTTTAAAGGAAATGGCAGCTGGAGTCCATCTTTCCTCCCTCCTTCCTTCCTTCCCTCCCTTCCTTCCTTCCTTCCTCTATTTATTTATTTTAGTGAAATGATTAATTTTTAGTATCCGTGATAAAGTTTATTGTGCATACATGTTCACAGATTTTTTGTTTTTTTAACTTAGTTTCTAAATTCTGTTACAAACTGTTGATTTAAAACTGAATTACAACATATTTTATTCCTTTTTGTTTTTCTCACATTTGTTTATGTAAAACTCTGTACTACTTCTACCAGTATTTTCTCTTTCTCAGTTTCAGCATTGATTTTGACTTTTTAGTCACACTCATTTTAAGCTATGGTCATTTTATCTGTTCCATAAACCAACCTTAGAGCTGAAAGAGAAACCAATATAAAAATTTTTAGTTGCTTTAGCCCTGAAACTATCTTTCTTATAGCAAAACAGACTTTTCCACTTAAAGAGTTGTTGGTTTTGGTTTGGTTTTGTCTTCGTGACTATAGAGAAACATGCATCTGATGATTGATGTTCATGAGGCTCTTACAGAAATCCTATGAAGTAGGCATGTTCAACATCTACAATAAGTATTTTATAAATGAGGAAACTCAGACACGACCAGCGTTCTTGTTCAAGGCTTGTATAGATAAAATGAGGTGGTGGTGGAATTCAGTTTGAGGATATCTGACTACAGTTGGGTTTTTTTTTTCCCCCTCTTTAAACCCACACTGGTTGTTTAAACCATCTTATTCCTAAGATTATCTACTACATGACTGTTTTTCTGACATTTGTTACATTTCTGTCTCAGAAAATGGCTGTGTGATGATTATCCTGCTAACATTATTGGATTATTCTTAAACAGTCTCCAATCAAAGAATGTTTACAAGTAACGCCCACCCCTTTCCACTCCCCCCCCCCCCAAAAAAAAAACCCAAACCACAATGAATCATTTAACATTGTTATCAACATTTATTTTGGCCTAATCTGGGCTGAAAAATCTGCAACTGTACATGAATAGCCCATGGGAGAAAGCTCTTCAGCAAAATGATCCAACCTCCAGTGGTGCCTTCTGAAACATAGAGGTGAATGAAGTCAGTGGTTTCATGGTTCACCATCCTGCCCAGGCCAAGGACATCTGCTGAACCAATGAAGGTTTCCAGACATTTTGCTCAAAGCAAATAGGATTAAGGTTATAATAATTGAATTTCTGTAGTGACACTTTTCCAATTAGGGCGTATCTTGTCTCCCTCTGGTGTCCTGGTAACTTTAATTAAAGCTACTTCCAATTTATTATAAAACTTTGAATACTGTAATATGCCCAGCTCTTCTTTCAACCTTGATACTGACTTTAAGATTAGATAATGAAAAGAACAAAATGGCAAATGTTTTCAATGACTATTAAAGTAGGGTCTTTTTTTCTGGAAGGATGAGATCCTGGTTGTTTGATCAAATTGTTTTCATTTCTTTGAACTCATACTTCTGTCTCTTTCATGTTTCTCAGCAATGCCTCTAGGGTTTGCTGAAAATGCTGTTTCCTGGCCTTTACCTTAAGAGAGTTTAACTTGGAAATACAGGAAGAAATATCAGAAAAATTGGTCCAAATTGATGGTAAAGAGATTCAGGAAGACATGTGAAATTTTTCAGAGACTTGAAGAATAAAAAGTGTGTTGTATTTGGGTATTAGGAGTTATTAGTTTGTTTTTGTCATGACAGATTCATTAGAATGTATTGGAACAGAATAAAGACGACAGTTTTAAAAAGAGATTACGAAGTGAGAAATTGACAAGAAATTTGCATTTTCATGAAGTTTGGTAAGACAATGAAAGAGAAACATGGAGTACTATTAAAGACTTTGTGTTTCTTTTCTGTTTGTTTTTGAGAATGGAGGACATAAAAACATGTTTATAGACAGAAGGGAAGGAATCTATGACATTTCAAAATAGGAAAAAAATGTGAATGTTGAAGGTTGATTCCAGAATAGCAGGCACAGAGAAGATCAGAGTCATGCAATTTATCTTTGAAAACATACTGGTATTTTTCACTTGAGACCAAAGCGATATTAAATATGAATAGAGACTTTGCAAATAGAGAAAATCTGAAAGTCATACTGGATGATTACGTCTGTTGGTAAAGTAGAAGTTAATGTTTTATGCAAAGAATGAAGGGGCTGTGGAAGTCTTGAGGACCATACTAAAGATTTGGGTCATCAGAGTAAGAAAAAGTGAAAGAATTCTGCTGTGGGTAAGTTAAATGGCTGATAAATGAAACCAAGGGCTTTCCTAACATTGAGAAAGAACAGAAGGTATAAAATACCTTCATATTCTAAAAATGAGGTCCTAAGCTACATTTGAATTTGAAAGAGCTCTCTGAAAGTGTGTGTGTGTGTGTGTGTGTGTGTGTCTGTGTTGACCATTAGTTCAAAATCTATCTTAAGGTTATAAATTTATCCAGATTGAGGAGAATAAGAGAACTAACTTTGGAAACATACACAATGTGCTGTTTCTGTGTTCCCAGCAGAAAAGTGTGCTTACTCTTCTCTTTAGGGTTAGTATAAATGTCTTTGAGAGGATTACTCAGATTGCTTATATACATCCCTTTGAATCTGAGTGGTAAAGGGACCTGGGAGTCTACTATTTGTCTTGCACAGTTGAGATGACTTATATTTATTTGGATTTGATACATACTTCTGGATGGTAATAATGAAGCGCTGAGGCTCAGCACACCAGCTCGGTGGCTAAGCAATGAAAGGTGTCTTCATTAGGCACAAGCTTACACACACAAGTTAAAGCAGAGGTGGGCGTTATACGACAGAGCTGGTCTGTGACTCGATCCAATAGGGCTTCCTGCCAAGGCCAAAGCCAGTTTAACAGGAAAATGGTCAATGTAGGTTGAGGGATAGGGGTGTAAATGTCAGACAGAAACGTGGCATTGCAGTTGTATGAACTGCGTTGTTGCAAACAATGCAGAAAGCACCCTAAGAGGGGAACAAGTCTGTGTTGAACATTTACAACTCCCAGAGAGGACTGACAGATAATTATAGTCAAGAAAGGGCCTTCCATTGTTAGCTTCTCCTAGTGCTGTTGCTAAAATTAGCACCTGTGAGCTGGTAAGCAGGGTGGGGGAGGAGTCCAGATGGAATCAGGAGGAATAGTTCAGAGAGTGGAAATAGAAATCTCCCACACTCCTTAACCTGAAAGTTTTTTCATCCTGAACTAGTACCAAGCTGGTAACGGGATTACAAATTCATTTCATTTCATAATTAATTAATGACTTTATTTATAAATGGTCCCTTTTATTCTTAAATTTTATTTATTTAAATTCAAGTTAGTTAACATACAGTGTATTGTTGGTTTCAGGAGTAGAACCCAGTGATTCATCACTTCCGTATAACTCCTAGTGCTCATCCCAACAAGTACCCTCCTTTAAAAAAAAATGAGTTTATTTGCTTATTTCGGTAGAGACAGAGTGAGCAGGGAAGGGGCAGAGAGAGAGAGATAGAGAGAGAGAGAGAGAGAGAGAGATCCCAAGCAACCTCCACACTGTCAGTACATGGTCTGATGGTTCTTGAACTCATGAACCACGAGATCATGACTTGAGCTGAAACCAAGAGTGGGATGCTTAACCAACTGAGCCACCCAGGTGCCCCTCAACAAATCCCTCCTTATTGGCCATCACTCCTTTGGCCCATCCCCCCAGCCACCTCCCCTCCGGCAACCCTCAGTTCTCTGTCTTTAAGAGGCTCTTATTGTTTGCCTCCCTCTCTGTTTTTATCTTATTTTTTCTTCCCTTCCCTTATGTTCATCTGTTGTGTTTCTTAAATTCCATATGAGTGAAACCATATGATATTTGTCTTTCTCTGACTGACTTATTTCACTTCGCATAATAATTCACTCTCGTTCCAGTCATGTTGTTGCCAATGGCAAGATTTCATTGTTTTTGATCCCTGAGTAGCATACCACTATATGTATACATATATATACACATATATGTATGTATATATACACACATATATGTGTGTGTGTGCATATATACACACACATACATAGACACACAAATACATTTTAACTTAAGCTTAGACTTTTAATTATTAACCTAGATTAGATATGTTACTTGAATAGCTGAGATTGTTTTTAGGTATCAAAGTTGTATATACAAGGCTGAATGGAAAAGTTATGGAATCTGTAAGGCTTAAAATTATGTTCAAACATGATTAATAGACAAGCCAACTAATGGGAGATTTAAACAGATTGAAGGTTTATTTTCTTTCATGTAAAAAGAAATCGGTATGTAGGTAGCTCAAGAGATTCCAGAAGTCCCATTCTGTTATTTCTTTTTTTTTTTTTAATTTTTTTTTCCAACATTTATTTATTTTGGGGACAGAGAGAGACAGAGCATGAACGGGGAAGGGGCAGAGAGAGAGGGAGACACAGAATCGGAAACAGGCTCCAGGCTCTGAGCCATCAGCCCAGAGCCCGACGCGGGGCTCGAACTCACGGACCGCGAGATCGTGACCTGGCTGAAGTCAGACGCTTAACCGACTGTGCCACCCAGGCGCCCCCCATTCTGTTATTTCTGTGTCCATCTCATTTGGTAATCCCTGGTTGCAAGAGGGAATAAAACATGTGCCCTTAATGAAAATGTGTATACAGCCAGCTGGGATCTACATCAAGACCTTTTCAAGATTCAGTGTGTGTTTTAGGGAAAAATGTCTAGAGAACATTAATATTTTTTTTTATTTTTTCCATTTTATTTTAACGAGAGACCGCATGAGCTAGGGACAGTGGCAGAGGGTGAGAGAGAGAGAGAGAGAGGGAGAGAGAGAGAATCTTAAGCAGGCTCTACACTCAGTGTGGAGCCTGATGCGGGGCTCCATCCCATAATCCTGGGATCATGACCTGAACCAAAATCAAGAGTTGGATGCTCAACTGATGGAGCCAGATGTCCCAAGAAAATTCATTTTATTTAAAAAAAAATTTTTTTAACGTTTATTTATTTTTGAGACAGAGAGAGACAGAGCATGAATGGGGGAGGGTCAGAGAGAGGGAGACACAGAATCCGAAACAGGCTCCAGGCTCCGAGCTGTCAGCACAGAGCCCAATGCGGGGCTCGAACTCACAGACTGCGAGATCGTGACCTGAGCTGAAGTCGGCTGCTCAACCGACGGAGCCACCCAGGCGCCCCAAGAAAATTCATTTTAAAGAAGAAGAGAAAAGAGAACAAAACATGGCTTTCATTTATGTATGTGTGTTTGTATGTATGTATGTAGAGTCCTACTCCTTCAATATAATGATGACATGCACAGTCAAATCAGCTTTCTCTAGCAAGGCTTGGCACAATATGAGTGGTAGTAGATGAAACAAATGTCAAATCCATCTTGGGTTGAGGATTGGCAGAAGATATTCTATAAACATCAAGATTACTTAAAAAGTAGTCAACAGTAGTTGAAATATTTGAGGTCATGAACTACAATACATAGGGTCTTGTAATGGTCAAGAATTATGGCTTCAAGAGAGTAGACATTTTCATTTGGATAAAGTGTAAGTTTATAGGGAACATCAGAGAAACAAGAAATTGTGGTAAATGGTGGAAATTGGAGAAGTTGAGAATTGTAGTGATAACAAGGTTGAGGCATGTGTGAGTGAGCAGTGTACTTAGATGGAAAAGTGTGAAGGTTTTTAGAGTTTTAATAGTGATGAGCACATTGATAATTAGCACTTACTGAAATGTCTGCTCTGGTCCATTCCCAACACTTTGGTAGGCACTTCACATAGATTTCCAGCATAGTTTATATTCTGCAGAATTGGTAGAATTGTATTCATTTTATAGATGAGAAAGTGAAAGTTCAGAGAATTTAAAATTTTTGTTTTAGGGGTGCCTGGATGGCCCAGTTGGTTAAGCAGCCGACTTCAGCTCAGGTCATGATCTCACGGTTAGTGTGTTTGAGCCACGTGTCAGGCTCTTTGCTGACCGCTTGGATCCTGGAACCTGCTTTGGATTCTTTGTCTCCCTCTCTCTCTGCCCCTACTCTGGTTGTGTGTGCATGCTCTCTCATTCTTTCTCAAAAATAAATAAAGTTAAAAAAATTTGTTCAATATTACACAGCTGGCAAATAATTCAAACCCACTTAAGTATATTTACACAATGCTTGGTGCTTCCTGAGGGCCTCTTATTTTAAGAACTAATACAGTAACTCATTTAACCTTCAAAGTGCATCAGCTGAAACTCAGAAAAATTAGTAGTTTGGGGGTACCTGACTGGCTCAGTTAAGTATCTGAACTCTTGATTTCAGCTCAGGTCTTAATCTGAGGGTTGTGAGTTCAAGCCCTGCATTGGGCTCCATGCTAGGTGTTTAGTCTACTTAAAATATAAGTAAGTAAGTAAATAAATAAGTAAGTAAGTAAATAAATAAATACATACATACATAAATACGTGTCTTGACCAAGTCTTAAATAGAATGAGATGGGCTTGACTTCTTGTTTTTAGGTTATATAGCTTTTAGCTCTATGCACCATATTTTTCACCTATGTGACATCTCAGTAATCTTAGCCAAAGTATATTTATGTGTCATTTTTCCAGTCAACTTAGATCTCTCTTTAAAAGTGACATTTTAGGGGCGCCTGGGTGGCGCAGTCGGTTAAGCGTCCGATTTCAGCCAGGTCACGATCTCGCGGTCCGTGAGTTCGAGCCCCGCGTCAGGCTCTGGGCTGACGGCTCAGAGCCTGGAGCCTGTTTCCGATTCTGCGTCTCCCTCTCTCTCTGCCCCTCCCCCGTTCATGCTCTGTCTCTCTCTGTCCCAAAGAAAATAAATAAACGTTGAAAAAAAATTAAAAAAAAATTGGGGCGCCTGGGTGGCGCAGTCGGTTAAGCGTCCGACTTCAGCCAGGTCACGATCTCATGGTCTGTGAGTTTGAGCCCTGCGTCAGGCTCTGGGCTGATGGCTCTGGGCTGATGGCTCGGAGCCTGGAGCCTGTTTCCGATTCTGTGTCTCCCTCTCTCTCTGCCCCTCCCCCGTTCATGCTCTGTCTCTCTCTGTCCCAAAAATAAATAAAAAACGTTGAAAAAAAAGAAATAAAAGTGACATTTTACCTTTAATGGGTCTCACGATACCTTCAGATTTCACTACAGTAAAGTTAGCATCTTCATATGTATATATATATTTTTTGCCCTATAGCGTCTAACACATACCTAAAGTATAATTTATCTACTAAATAAAATACAGACATACGTAACCTGCAGAATGTCTTTCCAGTTAATGTATTTTCAATAGAATGACTCTTGAATTTTGAAATCCAATTTTCACAGAGTGGATAGATTTCTCAGTAAGATATTTTTGTTACTTGGTTTCTTTTTTGCTGATGCCTATAAGGCAACTGTTTATATTTACAGCCTCCAAACTCAATATTTTTAAAATAATGTGATATCTGGGAAGAGTCTTGATTTGCATTCCAAATGCAGTTAGTAGCACATCAGAATCCTGTGTAGATGTTTTGAAGAGAAGGCCAGGAGCCAACCAAGGAGAGGTGCGTGTTTTCTGTTGGCATTGACTGGCCAAGTAGGGCTGATTGTCTGTTAACAGTCTTATTTATCTTTTCATCAGGAAGCGGTGTTTCCAGCACCTCACACTCTAAGAGTTTCTTATATTTTTCAGTGCATTTTGGCATTTGATAAGTGCATTTGTACTGTTTTACTTAAGTTTTAAAAAGTTGATTGGGGGCATGGATTGATACAAACACGTTATGTATTGTTTTTTCATTCAGCGTAATAAATGATAGACCATCAGAATTTTCACTCCAAATAACAGATTTTTCTGAAGTAGATTCCTGGCTTCAATGGGTGATGTCTGTATTTCTTGATGCCATTTTATAACGTGCCAAATGGAAATGCCTAGCTATGCCGCCACAGTTCCTCTCTCAGATTACACTCTTTAGAAGCATCCTTATGGATTTTTAAATCTAATATAATTACAATGATAGGAATTTGGGGCTAAACAGTTGGACTGGGAAACACTAAGTGCTGTGTTTCGGACCTCTTAAATTACACTAAGAGGGAAACAGATCCATATACCTGTAACTGTGCTGGTATTCTGTACCACACTCAGTGTTTTAATTTTTATTGTACGCTGCTCTCATTAATATATTATTTAAAGGGTAGCAGTGAAGTGTTTTGAGGCAGTACCTTCTGTCGTTAAGTGCTCAGTGCTAGAGAGTATTCTCTCCCTCCCTCTTTCAATGAAGTAGTGTCTGCACTAAGTGACTATCTAAAAAGAGACACTTTTGAAAAAGAGATAGTTGCCGAATACACCTTCAAGATACAGAGCAACACTAATGACATACAGTGGACCTAATGTTTTAGTGAAAGGTGTTCAAACAAGGAAGGTTTTGGACAACAGATAGTCTCTTTGCAGTAAAAGAATGTCTTTGAAAATGTGATTTTCATAGTCTTCGTTGACTTAATTCCATAGGATCTGAAAGTAACACTTAAAGTATCAGTAAGAGGGGTGCCTGGGTGGCTCAGTTGGCTAAGTGTCCGACTTCGGCTCAGGTCGTGATCTCACGGTTCGGGAGTTCGAGCTCCACGTCGGGCTCTCTGCTGTCAGCGCAGAGCCCGCTTCAGATCCTCTGCTCTTCTCCTCTCCTCCCCCCCACCAAAAATAAAAACTTAAAAAAATAAGGTATCAGTTAAGAACCTTACTCTACTGACAATTTGACCAAAGTAAATATGTGCACTAATAACATAGCGCGTGAAAAAAATCAGTGTGAAAGGGAGTGTTGGATATGTTGACTACATTTAAGAAATGGGAATATGATGCAAGAAGTGACCTGCAAAGCTCATATAGGTAGAAAAGACTGCAATATTTGTGCGCCCAGTGCAAAATGAACATGTGAGGCCCTGTTTCGAAAGTGATTAAGAATTTTAAGATGGCAGCAGCGGAGCGATAAACCAGTTGTGGGGCCTATCTGACTGCACAGGTGGCACACTCCTGAGGCTGGCCAGCCCTTGCACACAGGTAATCCATTAGTGGCGGAACTGAACCGGGACGTGGGATTCATCCTGTGCTGTTCCCATGATGATAGTCCTCGATCTTTTCCTGGTGACTTGGGAGTTGATGAAACCTCTGACGATTGTTAAAAGATAATCTCAAAGTGAGGCAAAAAAAAAAAAAAAAAAAAGAAAAAGAAAAGAAAAACATTTTTCTTTCTACTTTCGTTTTACAAAATTGCAAATGCATCCCAGCAGCAAGATAGAAACCTCTGGTTTAAATGTGTTAGTATGGTGTTTTGTGTAAAAATCAATAGAGAGAAAACAGGCTAATCTAAGGCCACCCTCTTTGATTCATAAAATCTGTAGCTGGAACTTGTAGCATGCCATCCTTTGGGAGAGAATCTGATCAAGTAGTGTTTAGGGTAAGCACTGTTTTAGCCATGTATGGGGTTGAACTTCCAGGGGGTGGTTCAATTCCTAAAAGTCTTTAGCTTTGTTTTTTCTTAATCCAGTGATGTTTACTTCATGTTTTTACCCATTAACCCCTTAGTATCCTACCACAAATTATATAAACTCTAAAACCTTCTTTGGTGAATTCATTTTCTAGCTTTTACTAACTTGCAGGTAGAAGCCCATTATAAGGGCTATCCCAGCTTTTTGTTTTTTGATACACAGGAGTTTGTGTGTGTGTGTGTGTGTGTGTGTGTGTGTTTAATCTATTCTCCATAATCTTTTTAGAGTTGATAAAATCAAGAACTACATTTGCAACGATGAGCTGTGTCTTCCTTAAAATTCCCTGACACAATTTACCATTAGAATGATGGACAGCCCTGATAATTTAAGTAAAGTGTCATAGAACCATAAATCTTGAAGGAATTTTGGGAATTCATTTTTTTGGCCTTTTCCTTTCAGGCAGGTTAATGTCTAAACCACCAAAGTGAAGGGAGGGTATTGTTTTTTTCTCAAATATTTTTAGTGATGAAACTGCCACAATTGTAATACTTGGTTATTGCCACTTAGCTTGATTTTCAAGAAATCATTTCTCACATCCACATCTTTGTCTAATCTAAAACTATTTTGTTTTCTGTTCTCTGTGTGGATTAAATTTCAGTGACATTCTCCTGACAAGAATGTCTCATTTTGTGTTTGTGTGTGTGCGTTGCAGGGGTTGAGGGTGGTAAGAACCCTCAACTCATCATAGCTTAGTGTTCTTAGCAACTAACAATGATTCTCACTTGCTGAGGAGTCCTTATTGCCAGGCATTGTGTTCAGTTTGTTGTATGTCAACAAATTGAAGCTGCAGAACAACCTTATGTGGCAGATACATTATTGTGCCTGAAGATTAGAGGTATTACCAAAACAAAACCAAAATCATCTAACTCAGAGTATCAAATGGAAGTGGTTTTAAACCCAGGTATCTCTGACTCTTTAAGACCTATGCTTTTTTTTTTTTTTTAACTTTCAGAAAAAGGGAGAGCACAAGTGGGGAAGGGGCAGAGGGAGAGATTGGGGGGGGGGGAGAGAGAGAGAGAGAGAGAGAGAGAGAGAGAGAGAGAGAGAGAATCTTAAGTAGGCTCCATGCCCAAAAGCACAGCCTGACATGGAGTTTGATCCCATGACCTTGGGATCATGAGCTGAACTGAAATCAGGAGTCGGACGCTCAACTGATTGAACCACCCAGGTACCCCAAAGCCTATAGTTTTTAATATGCTAAGCTCTGTGGCCTAAGGACCCCTGAATTCTTTTCCTTCCCTATATATATAGATGTGTTTTCTATTACTTTTTCATTCTGTCCTGTATTCTGGAAATTATCAAATATTTATTCTTGGGCATCCGAGTGACTCAGTCGGTCAAGCGTCTGACTTTGGATCAGGTCATGATCTCACACTTCGTGGGAGCCCGCATCGGGCTGTGTGCTGACAGCTCAGAGTCTGGAGCCTGCTTCAGATTCTGTGTCTCCCTCTCTCTCTGCCCCTCCCCCACTTGTGCTCTGTCCTTTCTGTCTCTCAAAAGTAAATGAGCGCTAAAATTATTATATTTTTTTTAATATTAATTCTCCAACTTCCTTAAAACACAGAGGCCAGGATTAATTATGCTAATTTGTAAGGGAATACTCTGAAAAATCACAGTATAACTGCAAGTTAACCATTTTTCATTTGCATGTGATCCAGTTACAGTAAGAGCTGCTCTTTATTCTCTGTGGGTTGTACATTAGTGATATATATGTTAGATGATTCTGATGTGTTTTAAACTTACGTTGATAACTATAAGTACATCCTTGCTGTAAATAATTTAATCAATATAAAAATAGAGACTAAGATGAAAACAAAAATTCTCTTACGAGTCCTCTAGAGAAAACTACTTTTTTCTTTTTACAGTTTGGTAATTATCCGTGAAGGCTGTGTGTGTGTGTGTGTGTGTGTGTGTGTGTATGCGTGTATGAGCATGCATGTTCATGTGTGTTACTTACCAATATTTCATCGAGATGTTTATGTCACTGGAGACTAATAATGCATATGAACATTTTTAATAGCTTTGTAGTATTTTATTATATTAATATATTGTTTTATATATTAAAACAGTCTCCTGTCTCCTACTGAGAAACACTGTTTTTATAATTTTGATATAGGCAATACTATTCACAGCACATCTTTACATATGGATATTATTTTTATTTTTATTTTATTAGAATTAAGTCATATAATTGGGATGGTTGAGTCAAAAACATGGGGCATTTACATTTTTGTATTAAGGAAATAGAAATCTTTAACATTTCCATTAATTTCTTCTTTCTCTTTTTTTACATTTGTTTTTAAACAGCAGGGCTTCCGATAGAGTCAGGTGGGAGTCACCAGGTTGCCTTTGGCCATTGTTGTAAGTTAAATATGGTTCTGTAAGCAGGACTTAATTTTAAATGATAGATATAGGCTTAATTATTATAATCATGTCAAAAACTCATACTGTTCTCTACAGATTAGTGCCTTTGTTGTTGGCAACATAATCAGTACAAAATTAACAGGGTAGCTGGAGCAAACATCTGTCTTCTAGATTTATTCAAACAAATATTCAGTATAAGAGTTTCAGTTACTGATGATACATACTAGCTCACATGCTCTATCTTGTGAGCATGTTCTGAGCCACAGGCAGCGTGCCGACATGCCACACCATGTATGAGCGATCCTGCTGCCGGCAGACCTTGTATTCTAGGGCATCTGACACCACCGAGGCTCCGTTAAGAGCAAAAACCAAGTTGTGTCTTGAGGCCGAGGCATTAGTTACAAAAGAGTGTCTACTCCTTCTGTGACTAATTCGTTCACTTAGTCCCAGGATTCATTATTTCCCAATTGCAGCTGTTCCTATAAATGTTGGTCTGTTGTTGCCTGACAATCCAATCGCTTCTGATTGTTTGTACTGTCTTTTCTCAGAAAGTCTAGGTCAGCTGACTCAAAAGTCTAATAAGAAATAATAATGACTCATTTTCTATAAGAGAGTTTACAGAGAATTTATTGCCCTGTATATTACTGCCTTTGCCATTTGTTTCTTCTGCACGACGACATAATGTAACCTCTTAAAAAGGAAGAGAATTAAATAAATCATCTAGTATGATATGTGCTCAGAATAATTCTTTGTTATGTGGATGTTCAATAGCCCGTTTTGCTTGTAGTTAATCATAATGAGTTTGACTCTTGAGTTTTCATTAAATGACTTTGCACACATCAACTTTCCCCTTTTGAATGGGCTTTTTTTAAACTTAGGAGATCAAAATACATTAATAGAGTAAATAATTTCTCATGCCTTTATTTAGTAACTATATTTTGATTCACTAAATATATGAATTGAGAAGAAATTAATCCCTGCCATTTCTCAGTAGAGAATGATGACTTTTGTAAGTTCAAATATTACAATGTTTTAAAAATAACAAATACATTATGTAATACCTTAAATAGGATAACAGTAATAACAATAATTTATTAAGTGCTTACTGTATACTAGGACCTGGGCTAAAAACTTTATTTGCATTTGCTTATTTTATCCTTATAACATACTTGCACAATTGGTATTAATATCTCTATTTTATGGACATATTTTGCCCAAGTATTTCAATCCAGATCCATTTAATTCCCAAGCTTTATAGCAGCTTTTCTTGTCATTCTGTCTTGACTTACTATGTGTCATATCCTCTGCTGAGTACTTTACATGTATTATTCCATTTAATAATTTCTTCTCTTTCTCTTCCATTTTCCTCCCCCTTTCACTTCTCTTGTTTTCCTACTCCTTATCTCCTCCTCCTCTTCTTCCTCCTCCTCCTCCTCCTCCTCCTCCTCCTCCTCCTCCTTCTCCTTGTAGAATATGTTGAGCTGAGGAAGTGTAGAACTGGAAACTTTGAAGTATCTTCAGAGGTCGTGTGGTTCTACTTTCGTATTTTTCTTTCCAAATAAGATTATTATGTTTTCTTTGATATAAGATGTGCTATACAAAAGAAGTGGTAATGCTTACTTATTTTAATTTTAATGACAGTGTGTGTAGGAGAGAAGGACTGAAGGAGAAGAAAGAAGGAATGGAGGGAACAAGAGCGGATCTAGCTTTACCATTCCTTTGTAAGGCATTTAGTAAAGGATTTAGAAAGGCATTTCATAAAAATGTGTGGGTGTCTGCTGATGCAGAGAGAGATCACAGAATCCTAAATCATTTTATTAAGCTCAGTGTAATTATTTGCACATATACGTGAAAATGAGCCATTCTGCAAGCCACATACTGTCCTGGGACTTCTACGCCCATGAATGAATATATTCCAGAAGTGGTTTAGGAAAACTCTGGTCTAGATATTACACCATATACCGTTATGGTAAAAGATAAAACATAATCAGAATTGTTTTTGTTTCTAAACTTGTGCTTAAATATCATGCACATAATTATTCTCATTGTAACCAGTGAAACCAACTTTAATATTGATAGGTAGATAGATAGATAATAAGTAAATTTTTCTAGCTCCTAAAGCATTGGTTGGTCATAAGCAGAGATGCAGAGCTCAGTGGATCACTTGCAGTTCTAAACGTAAGGTCTCCTTAAAGTCACCAAATTTTACTTACAGATAGTGAGAAACTGGATGTGAGGGAGATGTGGCCCTCACGTTTGTCACCCCACTGATCACCAGGGTTGGTATGGCTGATCTGGTTGGTTAGGTGGTGTGCCCTTCCTCCGTCACCATTCCTGAAGTTGCATGTTTGGCCAAAGAGGATGACCGTCCAAGAAAGAGGAGGGTCGATCTTCAGTCAGGGGTACCTGAGTAGTTGGGGTACCCGAGCTTCAGAGACTCATCCAAAAGAGGCATTGCATATGGTAGTCTGCCTTTAAAGTAAGTAGTGAGAGAGAGAGAGAGAGAGAGAGAGAGAGAGAGAAAAGCAAGGCATGGTATGTAACTAAAAGACAAGTTGGTTAAGCATCCAAGTCTTGATTTCAGCTCATGTCACGATCTCATGGGTAGTGGGTTTGAGCCCCGCATCCATCTCTGTACTGAGCATGGAGCCTGCTTGGGATATTCATTCTCTCTCTCTCTCTCTCTCTCTCTCTCTCTCTCTCTCTTCCCCTCCCCTGCTTGTGCGTGCACTATGAGTGCACTGTCTCTCTCAAAATAAATAAACATTAAAAAGAAAAAAAAAAAGACAAGACCTCTTACTCTGTTAAAGAGAGAAAGAGAGGCATGATGGGGGTGGGAAAGGCCAAACCTGGAGACCAGCTGAGTTTCTTTAGTAGAATACAAAGAACTTGCAACAACTCTCTTAGAATTTTTGTGCTTCATAAAAGTTATAGATGTCTAATGTACTCACTGTTACTCTTTTGCCCTCATATTGTTTACTGGAGCTTTATATTGAGAGTGATGTTATCTTTTGGGAATTTGGAGGCGGGAATAGCTCTCTCTTTAATTTCGATGATGTCAAATGTCTGCGAGTCTTCTGGCCAGGAAAATCAGGGCTGCTTAATGTTGCTGCACTTCCATGATCAAATTTCCCTTCACCAAATGGTAGTCTCTAGTCCTGAGCTGACATTTCACACCCATTGCCCCATGGCTGTTGGAAGCTAAATCAGCATATTCAGAGGCAGCAATTGGCATCTAATGCCTGCCCTGGAAAAAGTTACCATGTTTTAGTTACCGCAAAGATCCTCAGCTGCTCTCCCTGAAATATTTCAGACATGCTCAATGATTGCACACAGCATTTCTCAGCTGCATAGAAGGTGCACTGAATAAATAGTGGAAGGAGGACAGCTTAAAGACTTAAAGGCAGTTCCTGTCAAGGCAGGCCATACTTTTCCTCTCAGCCGCACACACATGGGAATTATCCCTATGATCTGCCAGTGTTTTATTGCCACATAAGTAGGCGTCCATTACAGAGGGAGCCGGCAGGGTATGCATTGGTTGTGTTTGTGTGACAATAGTAATTTCCCGCTTCTCTATTTAGTGACAGTGTTTAAAAAGGAAAATAATGTGTACATTTTAGAGAAGCAGTGAACTCCAGAAGATTCTTGATAGCTTATATAAATGCCAGATCATATGTACGGTACAGCTAACGTTTAAAAGTTGGATAACATTAGGGCGCCGGGTTGACTCAGTCGGTTAAATGTCCAACTTCGGCTCAGGTCACAATCTGGTGGTTTGTGAGTTTGAGCCCCACATCAAGCTCTCTGCTGTCAGCACAGAGCCTACTTCAGATCCTCTGTCTCCCTCTGTTTCTCTCACTCTCTCTCTCTCTCAAACAAGAATTGATAATATTTAGCTAACACTAACCAGTGAAGGGTGGGGTCTGCCCCGTGTACCCTCAGTGACACTGGTGTGTGCTTTTCTGATTCGCTTTGTGGTGTTACCTGTTCGAGTATTGCCAAATCAGTCGCTTTTGTCCTTTCTTAATATTCAGATAACAAAACTATTCCAGTATATTTAGTTCTCCTCATCAGTGAAGGGGGAAAAAAAAAACCTTAAGGACATATCTCCTTGTAAGGAGATGGATTTTTCTCTCTATGATAAATTGGGGTGGTGAGAGAAGAATTATAGGACGAACCAGCAATGCTGAAGATTTTGGATATTATTTTTTTCCCAGTTTTGATCAGAGACTAAATCGTTTGACTCATGTTTATAAAGACAGTAATGAGAAGAAATAATTGGAGTTACCGAGGACCTATACTCAAACACAGATAAACAGTACTCTGTGAGAGACAAAACATGAAACTTTCTGCCTTATCAATGATTAGAATAGTACGTTATATATGCTTAAAGCAGTTATTTTACATGGTGAAGGTAAATTATTATATAAAATAATTAAGACTACCTACTTTGATATCTATTTCCTTAGTAATGCTTAGTGATTCCGATATTGTCATTTGTCAAGTAAGATACACATTAGCTCTTTGATTTTTGCAAGTATCTTTTAGTTTTCCTGTACCTGTAATTCCTATACCACAAAGCAAACAATGTGTTTTTAAAACTGCTTCCCACCTGGTAGCGTTGCTATAAATTTTTTTAAATTAATATTATCCAATATTTGCAAAGCATCATCACTGATTAACTGCAACTTAGTAAGGGGAGCCTGGCTGTCTCAGTTGGTAGAACATGTGACCCTTGATCTCGGGGTCATGAATTCAAGACCCACATCGAATGTAGTGCTTACTTAAAACAAGAAAGAAAACAACTTATTAAGAAAAAGGATGAGAGAATAAGTTACATTTTAATTAACTGATATTTGTGGACACTGGTGGATTTATATATGAAATTAGCTATGTTGTGAAATGCAGTGATTGTATTATGTCTTGTTCAGGATTTCGTTTCTAGAGTGTGAATTTCCTCACCTTCTTCATGTCTTCAAGAGAGAATGACATTTTTTTTTAAATTAAACTGGTGAATTCTTAAAACTTCATCTGTGTCTCCCTCTCTCTCTGCTCCTCCCCAGTTCATGCTCTGTCTCTCTCTGTCCCAAAAATAAATATACGTTGAAAAAAAAAAAAAGAAATTATAAAAAAAAAACCAAAACTTCATTTGTCCTTGTATAATTGTCTCACTTTATTTTATTTGTTTATTTTGCGTATCTTTATCTTCCCCTCTGCAACATTTTCAACCTTTTTTAGTGGTGTTCCTTTTAATATATACTGAGTTCCTAATTTTTTAATTTAATGTACCTTTTTTTAATTCAGAGAATCCAGTCGTTTCATATGTAGCTTATTGACTAAACAACACAATTTTATTCCTTGCATGTTACTGTTTATTGTTTTTGAAAGTTGCTGCCTCTTATTCTTTTCTTGTCCCCACCCCCACTTTGCTTAAAGCGTTTTTCTTTCTGTTTTCCCCATTGGTATTTGATTCGGAGGTTCTGTTATGCTTTTTGAATCCATGCATGGCTCCTTTCCCTTCCCTTGTTTTTTCAGTGACCCAAATAAGGTGTGCTGTTTCTTCACACTGATGCTGTTTTTTCCCTACTTTGGCTATCCTCCTCTGTCTTATTGGTGCAACTATAAAAGACAGATTTTTTCTTATTGGGATTTCCCTGATAGTGTGTGTATCTCTTCCGTTTCCCTTTCAAGGGTATTTTTTAAGCATTTAAATTTTACGTTCCCACATAGTGCATCTTTCTCTCTTGGGCTCCAGCCTTGTTTCTCAGTACATTGTGGATTTAATCTCACTGTCTTCTGTTCTCCATGCTTCAGGTGAGATGGCTAAGGCCAGTCTGTTTTTTTCCTTTGAGTGCAGCATGTTCACTCTGTCTCAAAACTTCTAAGAGTTTTTCTTAGAGAAGTTTAAGAATTTTACCTGGGTATAATCCTGAGGGTCATTTCTGATCCAGCCATCTTACAATTCAGTGAGCATTCTGATCTGGTGACTCAGGTCGTTTTCTAGCTCAAGTGCACTTATTTATAGTATATGTTTAGTTATAGTGTTTATGTTTTTAAAAAAATATTTTTGTAAGTGTGTTGCCTAGATCTCTTCTCCACGGATGGTCACCTTTTCCTTTATTTCCATTTCTCTCTTTTTTCTTTGCTTGGAACTTCCTGCACTTGAACTTTCAGGGTACTGGTTCAGATTTCCAGAAGGATTACCGCCTCTTTTAAGTCATCAGCTTAATTTTTTGTTCATGGAAACTCATTTTTTTTTTTATTTTACTCCCTGTGTTTAATTTTTTTTCATGAGTTCATCTTTCTCCTTCATGTTCTGTTTCACTAAAGTATATTCTCATCACTTAAACAAATTTTTATTTACATTTATTTATTTTTGAGAGATACAGAATGAGATAGAGCATAAGCTGAAGAGGGGCAGAGAGAGGAGACACAGAATCTGAAGCAGGCTCCAGGCTCCAGGCTCCAGGCTCCAGGCTCCAAGCAAGCATTTAGCACAGAGCTTGATGTGGAGCTGGAACCCACGAACCATGAGATCATGACCTGAGCCGAAGTGGGACACTTACCCGACTGAGCCACCGAGGCACCCCCTGATCATTTTAAATAATCTTCTCTCTGGACTTATAATTTTTATCTCTCCTGAGCTTATGGTCTGGTGATTGAAATATACCTAATGCAAGAATCCCACAGGGGTTGAAAGGCAAAGGGTTCTTTGGGCCCATGTTGTAATAGAGCTGTTCATCAGTTCTCTTATCTAGACTCTGCCAGCACATTCTCAGCCTCTAGAGCAAGGAAAACTTCACTCAACTTATTTCTTTGTTGTATTTCTTTTCAGGTTGTTTCTATTTTAAGAATAACTTTAAAATAATTGCAAACCTATACAAAAATTGCAAGATCAGGAAAAAAATGCACTTGTGTCATATTCACCCATATTTCCTTAAGGTGCTTACACACACACACACACACACACACACAGACACACACACACACACACACACAGACACACACACACACACAGACACACACCCCAAATTGCACAAATGATCCATCTTGGCTTTATGAGGTCAAAGAATGTCACAGGGGACTGCATCCACACTTGGGATAAGTGTGATGGCAACATAGATGCTAAATTTTATCTTTTCCTAAATCTTCTACTTTTCCGTTTTCATGTGAGGTGTCTGTACAGCTTCCAGTAAGTGTTTTATCCCACTGGGGAAAAGACACTGTGTACCATTTTGTTTTCCTCTTGGATCTTGTTATAGGCTGTTTTGTGTCCTTCCTGGAACTCCCTTGTTAGAGACCCAGTTGGAATGTGACTGTATCTGGCGATAGGATCTTTAAAGATGTAATTAAGTTAAAAGGTGATCATTGGGGTGGGCCCTCATCCAATGACTGGTGTCCTTATAAGAAGAGGAGGTTAAGACACAGATGAGCTCAAAGGAGGATCATCTGAAGCTACAAGGGAATATGGCAATCTGTAAGTCGAGGAGAGAGGCCTCTGAAGAAACCAACCCAGCTGATGATTTGAACTCAGTCTCCTAGCATCTAGAAAGTGAACACATAAATTTCTGTTGTTTAAGCACATGGTCTGTGGTACTTTGTTATAGCACCCCTAGCAAATTAAAGCAAATCTTAATAGATCCACTTACCCAGAGATAGCTGACTTTTATATCAGAAGGTGATACACTTAAAAATCCAGACCAAGAGAGAGAAAAAGCTATTTGTCATTTTTTTCCCCCACTGAGTGTTACATGAGATAGAGTGGTGGAATGCAGGGCACTGAAGCCATTGTTATAACTTATATTTGCTCCATATTATAATGGGTGTAATGATGGATAAGTTTATCTCTTGCATTTCTCTACCATATTAAAATACCATTATTACTGCTGCTAGGGCGATTGGACATTTGAGTCAGGAGAGAAGGCCTGCTGTTTAAAATTACTGCATAAAATAGACGATTATTTCTTAACCAAAGCTGAATCAAGTGAATTAAATAAGGTTTTAATATTTTTTTAAACGAGACAGTGGCATGCAGAAGTTTGAACCAAATATTTGTCTCTGGAGCTGGAAGATTGCCAAATGTTAGCACACCTCCCTAATGTGAAATTTCCTTGCAATACTGCCTACATATCATTGATAGTCTGTACATTCATTTGGTATGCTGACTACGGGAACAACTAAGAAGACTGTTTTTGCCAGAGGTCTCATTATCTTGGTATTCAGAAGAGTTGGATGAAAACAATATTCTCTGGCTTTCTCACATTCTCTAATGACCCAGCACATACAGCTGACTGGGAGAGTAAATGCTTTCAGCATTTTGAACACAAGAATAATTCCTTTTGTGTCCTTAAAAGATTAATGAAGGCAAATATAACTTGATTTTTTTCTTTAATTTTTAATTAGGCTAAGATGGCAAATATAACAAATAGAAGAAAAATGTATTCAAGCACACCAAAAGTATTTACCTGTCTGTACTGACAACCTTTGATCCTCTTTGAGAGTCAGTTAGAAAGGAAATCAAACATTAAGATTGAAAATGTAATGGCTAAAATGTTATTTGTTCATCTGATTCTTTTAGAATGACATGACTGTTTCATAAAAGCATGGGTATAAATAAAAATAGGTGAGAAGAACATATATTACTTAAAAGTATATTTAGGGGTGCCTGGGTGGCTTAGTCGGTTAAGTGTCCGACTTCGGCTCCTGTCATGATCTCACAGTTCATGGCTTTGAGCCCCACATTGGGCTCTGTGCTGAACACTTGCTCAGCCTGGAAACTTGCTTCAGATTCTGTGTCTCCTTCTCTCTCTGCCCCTCTTCCACTCGCACTGTCTCACTCTTTCAGAAAAAAATAAATGTAAAAAAAAAAACCCAGTATATTTAAACAATTGGTAGACAAGGGATACAGGAGTACTGATGCATAGGGGCACTTGTGCCCCAATGTTTATAGCAGCACTCTCAACAATAGCCAAATTATGGAAAGAGCCTAAATGTCCATCAACTGATGAATGGAGAAAGAAATTGTGGTTTATATACACAATGGAATATTACGTGGCAATGAGAAAGAATGAAATATGGCCCTTTGTAGCAACATGGATGGAACTGGAGAGTGTGATGCTAAGTGAAATAAGCCATACAGGGAAAGACAGATACCATATGAGTTCACTTTTATGTGGATCCTGAGAAACTTAACAGAAACCCATGGGAGAGGGGAAGGAAAAAAAAAAAAAAGAGGTTAGAGTGGGAGAGAGCCAAAGCATAAGAGACTCTTAAAAACTGAGAACAAACTGAGGGTTGATGGGGGGTGGGAGGGAGGGGAGGGTGGGTGATGGGTATTGAGGAGGACACCTTTTGGGATGAGCACTGGGTGTTGTATGGAAACCAATTTGACAGTAAATTTCATATATTGAAAAAAAAATAAACAATTGGTAGAAATCTTTGGTACCATATATAATAGTTTGTTTTTAAATATAGTACTTATTTATTTTACAGTAATATGTATTTATTTGATTTATAAAATATACATGTTTGATGTAAGAAATAATGAGAATAAGAAAAACTTAAAATCTTATTATCTGGAGGTAGCCATGATTTATATTTTTCATGTATATCATTCTACTATATTTACTTTAAAAGTTAGGGTATACCAACATATTTTGAGTGCGTGTACATGCATGGATCAGACTCCTATAAATATTTCAAATTTATTATCTCAGTTAATCTTCATAATTATCATTTTAGAGAGAAGCTATCTGAAACTCAGCTAAATATGTATACCAAAATCACAAGATAAATTAACGGTAGACTTGGGACCATTTGAAACTGGTAACAACTGGTGCTTTGGATCTTAAAAATTATGTTGTATCATTTCCCTAACATATCACTATAGTTTGCAGATTTTGCTCTGTTACTGAGTATTCCTTTATAACATGTTTTTTATGGTTACCTAAACTATCTTTTGGACATAACACAATTTACTTAACAGTCTCCTTTCAGTAGACAATTAGGTTTGACTTCTGTTTCTCTATGAGTAAGTAATGCTGGGTTACATCTTCTTGTACATAGTATTTTCCAAATTCTGGATGACTCCGGTGAGTAAATTGTACAAATTAGATATCATAGAGCTGGCAGTGTGCATATTTTAGGTCTTTTGACTACGTATCCTCAAGTTGATCTCTGAAAGTTTGTGCCATTATTTGAGGGTACCTATTCACACTCTACCAGCATTCCAGATTATCATTTGAAAATCTATGTCAGCTACATAAATGAAAATTTTATCATTACTTAAGATGTTCTTTTTTTTTTGTTTATTTTATCTTTGAGCAAGTGCAAGCAGGGGAGGGGTAGAGAGGGGGGGACAGAGGATCTGAAGCACGCTCAGTGCTGACAGCAGCGAGCCTGATGTGGGGCTCGAAACCAGGAACCTTGAGATGGTGACCTGAGCCTTAGTCAGATGCTCAACCCACTGAGCCACCGAGGTGCCCCTAATTAAAATATCCTTTCTGATGTGGCATGAATTACCAAAACTTTGAAAATCTAGAGTTTTTAATGGCACAATTATGTGAAGATTTTGGTTTTCTATAGAGTTTATATGTTCATGGAACATTCTTTTTCTGGAAAGAAATTTTAAATATATTCTTATTGTAGAATACAGAAGTATTTTATATAGAAGTATATAATTTATCAAACATAATGTACAGTTTAATGCAAAGATTCCTTATTTATTTAAAAACTTATTAAAAAAAGAATTAGGATATGAAATTATGAAAATTAGATAACAGTTTTTTTTTTTTTCCAGTGGACATAAAAAGAAGCCCTATTAGGCTGTTCTTAGCATCTCAGTTTTTTCATTATGTATGCCTGGGACATCAAGTAATGCTTTGTAGTGCATATAAAATATTTGCATATTTAGATTAATTAAACTTAGAAAATATTCACCAAAGTAATCACATAAGGTCACTCCATTAGGATAACATAACTTCCTTTAGCTATTCACTTTCCTACCCTTGCAACTTCTGTGCAATAATAATGACATTGTAGTGTGTAAATTTAAATTGCAATGTTAAATTAGTTAAATTTGGATGTTATTTATCAACTTATACTTTTGTTGGTAAAATTTAACTTTGGAAGTTGCCATCTATGTGCTCTTTTTTATAATCGTTAGTGTCAGTAATTCAGATAGTAGTTCCTTATGGAATATTTTTGTTCTTTTTTGAAAGAGATTATATGAATATAATGGATATTTTAAGTTTAGAAAGTATATGTTCATATCATAACGTTTTAAATATTTTAATTTTAATTGATGAAGGCATATATAGAGATTAGATATGAATTATCACTATCCTGAATGCTCTCATTTTAGTCTTCTAAGTACTTTGACGTCAGAAGCCTTCCTTTGGTTGACTATCATAATTGCCCTCTGTAGAAAAAAAAAAAAGTCGATAGTGATCATACTTAAGGAGATGGAAGTAATTAGCGCAAAAAAATTGCCTTTCCTGCACACTTAAGATAGCAAAATAAAGCAAAACACTGATGCTTTTTTGTAAATACACATTCTGGATAAAACTCTAGTTTTATATGAATTAGTGTTTTCAATTTTGTTTTATGTGGACATCTGTACGTGAAATCACTGAAGAGCTTTTGGAATTCCCATTTACTTCTATATAAAATATAATTCATTTAGAATAAAATCTGTATTTCTCTCAAGGCCTATCAGCTCTTGTCTGATCCATTTTATCTTTTCCTGTCTGACTTCATTTCATTCTTCTTGACCTCTCAAAATACTTCAGTTCTTGGGCCTTCTTATCCTCATTCTCATGTAAGAGTATTCGCATATTCTGTTTCCTCTCCCACCTCAGTGCTTTCTTTATAACCATTCTTTAGATCTCAGTGTGAAGGTCCACTGATGAAAATAGCCATGTTTGACTGTATTGTTTAAATCAGACATCCCATCCACAATTGTTTTTCTGAGTTACAGCTCCTATATTACCTTTAGAGCAATTACAACAAATTGACAATTATTAAAGCTTCTGTTTATTTCATTGTCTCCCTAATCAATGTCCATAAAGGCCCATTTCAGTTTTTGTTCTTCATTTATGTCTGCAGTGCCTCACATAGTGCCTGATGCACTGTGATTTTTTTAATAAATGTTTACTGAATGAGAAGTTGCTTACTGATTAAAATATACTTCTGTTTCCTTAGTGGTCTAACAGTTTTTGTTTTTTTTTTTTTGTAATCCAATTCGTTTAGGGCTTTAGAAATGAATTTGAAACATGTTTATTTGATTGCTACTCATATAATAACAAAACTGAAAGTTTGGAAAAATACTGAGGACACTTTGAAATCATATACATCTATTCTCATGTTTTACATGAAACAATCTTGGCTCTTGTTTCTGAGAACACAAAAAAGACCAAAAAGTGACAAAGTAAATGAACCGACTTTAACATACCCCTTCAAAAACAACAACAACAACAACAACAAAACAAAAAACAACTAAGACTACTGATAATACTTGGGTATAAGATGAACTTTTATATTTTCCCTTTAGTGTTAATACCATGTCTATATGTTAGAGAGAAATTATATTTTCCTAATTCACCAAGTTGGACAAAAATGATTTGGCATTTACTATTATTTTTACTTATTAATCAAATTGTGCCTACTTTAACTCACACCATTATAAAAACTGTTTGTGGGACCCTTCCTGTTAAATAAATTCCTTAATGTGATTGAACTATAAATATGAAATTTAAAATAAATAGAGGGTCGCCTGGGTGGCTCAGTTGGTTGAGCATCCAACTTTGGCTTCGGTCAGGATCTTGTACTTTGTGAGTTCGAGCCCTGCGTCGGGCTCTGTGCTGATAGCTCAGAGCCTGGAGCCTGTTTCAGATTCTGTGTCTCCGTCTCTCTGCCCCTTCCCTGCTCATGTGCTTTCTGTCTTTCAAAATGAATAAAGGTTTAAAAAAATAAGTAAAATTAATAAAATAAAATAAATAAAGGAAACCAATTCATGAGTTCTAGTTTCCAAGCTTAGATAAGGACCAAAGATACTGTCATTTAGAAATTAAGAGTATTATAGAAATGAATGGAAAACTTGTATTTTGGCAACAACTGAAATAGATAAGTAAGAGGGGAAACCAGTGGAATCTCAGAGGACTTTGTAATGTGACTCTGTATTATTATCTTTTAGTGGCAATTGTGCTTACAGTCCTTTTCTTTAATATATGTTAGTAAATACAGGACTGTAAACATAGGAGTATCTCTATGAGGATGTCTACATTGTCCTTGGATTCCTAGTTTATAAAAGATATTTATGTAATGTAGATCTTTAGAGCTACTACATATTACAGCATTTAAATAATTCATACTAAATGTTACTTAGTAATTCTAATTAACATTTATGTTCTACAATAGCTGCAAATATTTCTTTGTATTGAATCGAAAGGTTTTGGAATAACATTTTCTAATTACTCATGCATTTCATAATTTTTTAAATGCATTTAAGAAGAAAAGTTGTTTTTATTTTGTTTATTAAAACCTCAGTTATACTCTATTTGAGTCTAATTAAAACTACTCTTTGGCACTAAATTCTGTTTCTGATATATCCTTACAAAAGAGTAATTGGAAAAAATTATGATTGGGTTCATTTGGTAATAAGGTTGTATATGGTGAATGAATATATAATAATTTTTAAGATTACTTTTTACCCGTTGTGTTATATAGCAACATTCTTTATTACTGGCCTCCAGCATTTTAAATGTAATACATTCTTTTTTTTTTTTTTTTTTTAAATTTTTTTTTTCAACGTTTATTTATTTTTGGGACAGAGAGAGACAGAGCATGAACGGGGGAGGGGCAGAGAGAGAGGGAGACACAGAATCGGAAACAGGCTCCAGCCTCTGAGCCATCAGCCCAGAGCCCGACGCGGGGCTCGAACTCCCGGACCGCGAGATCGTGACCTGGCTGAAGTCGGACGCTTAACCGACTGCGCCACCCAGGCGCCCCTAAATGTAATACATTCTTAAGAGGCGGTGCTATATAGAATGAGCTGAACAAAGCCATAAGTCACAGATATTAGTGAAGACCACAGCTAGATTAAAAAGGCTAAAGGTAACCTTGGGAATAAATGTAGCCACTCCATCTTAGCAATCTATATATATTTTTTAATAAGGCCGCTTCTTATTCTGTAATACACTAAAACTTCTCTATTTTTTAATTTCTTTGAAAACGAAAGTTGACCGTGCTTGAGGTTTGCCAGTCTACCAAATTCTGTATGTTCTTTCTATTCTACAGCTTTTTTCAATAAGATTAGAGGAAATACACTTTTAATCAGATAAAGTTACCTGTCAAAAGCAAGTGGTAGATTGTCCTTCAAACACACTTCCCCACAAATTAAGGTAGGAGGGCATAGTATGTTTATTCAGTATTAGCTGTCCAGAGACTTTTATGTCACGTTGATTGTCAAGGTTGTTGTCATACTATTGAATGGAGTGATGCATGCAATACGATATTTTTAAGTGAATAAACATGGTATCCTAGATCCTGAAATATAAAATGATCTTTGCATATAATAGGCATTTTTCAACTACATGAAGAAATCCTTTTGCTGTCAAGTGTTAGAATTTTATTTATTGGTCATTAGACTATTAGCCAGGTACATAGATAATGGAGATACAAGAATTTAAATTCATATTTATGTACAATTAATCAGGATGCTGTACAACACGTGAAACCATGAAGAGCATACAGGGTACAATGATAACACATAGGAGACAATAATTTACCTTGTTGGGGTTGGGATGGGGTCAGGGAATGCTATAGCTACATTTTAAGTCCTTAGTTTCTGAAGTGAACAGGAGTTTGGCAGCTTTAAAAACAGACATGCTTGTAAAAATATGCAGTTAAGTCTCTTAGGCCTAAATTCCTCTAAATTCATCAGAATCTTCCCTGTTACTCCGACAAGGTTTCTAATTATGTGTCTTCCTTTTTTGTTCTTTTAATTTATTTTTTAATATTTATTTTTGAGAGGGAGAGAGAGTGACAGGTTAGGGGCAGAGAGAGAGGGAAAAAAGAATCTGAAGCAGGCTCCAGGCTTGAACTGTCAGCACAGGGCCTCAAGGCGGGGGTGGGGCTCTAACCCAGGAACCTGAGTGGAAGTCAGAGGCTTAACTGACTTAGCTACCCGCGTGCCCCTAATTATGTGTCCTTCTCCTAATTAATTGTAGTTCAAAGCATCATCTCCTGTAACAGTTGTGGCTCTTAAGGCTGCAAACATTTCACTGGACACATTGAGCAGACTGATTCAGATGTCACAAATCTTCTGAGATGTTAACCCCATTTTAAAAGGGTCACTTATTGAAACAGCTTTTCCTATTCAGTATCTACATGTTAACATAGTAATCTCCCTTTTCCCCTATTCTTTACTCCTTTCTGCTGTCATAAAGTTGTCCTCTGTTATAGCAAGAGTGACTCATTTACGTTCATACACTAAACAGTTTGTCCTGCTAAATTTTGAAACCACCCCTCCAAGTACAATGTCTGAGTCAGAGCATAGTGGAGACATAACTTTTTTTTTTTTTCCTGGATGCGCATAGGAGTAGGCGGGGCAGGTACTCTAGTTACTGATATTGAATGGTTGAATCTTTTCTCCTCTGATGTTTGTTACTTACTGTAAGAAGGACCGTTTTACATTGACTTACAAGGTGGTTTTTTGTTTTCCTTTCTAGAATATTTGAGGAAATGGGCAAATGGGATATTAGAAATACATGTTTTCTTCCCAAATAATGATGCCTTGTATTTTACTTTCTTCCTTGAAGGATTTTGTGCAACTGATAATTAGATGGCATGTCTTCTGCTGGTTACCTGTTTACTTTAGCATGTAAAGATATTGATAACCATAGGTCTCTGTAAACTTGTTATCTTCAGTTGATATGTTTTGGACTGATTTCATTTTTTTCTTTGTGCTTTTGCTAATTAGATTTTTTATAAAGTGAATATATCATCTTGTAAAAACAAAGTAAAATCATTTTAGCAATGTAAAAAGTAGGCAAAAATGTAAATTTAAAAAATCATCTCTAAATTTATTAGCGTAACCCCCTGATGAAGTTTCAGAAAGATAGAATGGATACTTTCTAGACTGTTAGATTAAATTTTGTTGTGCATGGCTGGTCTCCAGGGATACAGCTATTCCGCATCTGGGTGATCATCTGTTTTGTTACAAGGGATTCTACTGTAATTATTTAAGCATGCTAGATTCCCTCCTTCTGAAATAGGTTTTTAATGTCAGGAGATAGTTAATGATACAACTTATTATTAACCTTTAGCCAGTCTTTTCATGTTTAAACATTTTTTTTTCCTAAGAATAAAATAACCTCATCTCAAAGTACAAAAAGTCATATTTTTGTTGCAGTAGAAAATCTAGTTATGGTAAAAATAAATGATGAGTCATGCCACCGTATAGAAACACCAAGTGTGAATAACTCTGAATTCCTCGATTCAAGAGAAAAAGACCTGGGATAAAAGTCTTTGAATTTTATATAATAAACACAAAGTATTTTATTATCAATTTTAAGTACTTTCTAATAGTAAGAAGTAAATTTCCTAGTATATTTAACCATATCAAAATATAGCTACCGCAGCTCACATTACTGTTAAACAAAATGATTTGAAAGTTCACTAGAGTTATGATTAAGCATGATGGTCTAAACAAGAGTGTTTATTTAGTTACTCCCCAAACTCCATTAAAGTAATATTAAGAATTGAGGCTTAAATCCATGAAGATAAAGATTATAGAAGAGAGAAGATATTGCTAGATAAGGGATGCTAACAAAAGTTGAGAGCAGTGATCGTTGACTTAGAAGAACAAAAAGCTAAGTGCCTGCATTGGGATAATATATGATCAATACGTACTACATTGAGCAAGAATCCCATTTGTGCATCAGAGCTCTGCAAGAGTTTAGAAATTAGAGCCACAAGGTGACTTTGAAAGGTTGAATTCATTGTAGGACTGAAGACAAAGACTGGTTGAGAGTGTTTGGAAGAAGTTCCATTCCCAATCTCATCTTCACTGATCTCAGCCTTTGTTTGAACTCAGGGAGCTCTGGACTCAAAGAAACCAGGAGATGAGAAATGTGTCATCATTCCAAAAGAGGTATCATCAACCTGAAGAGGAAAACCCAAAGAATTAAATGAAGTCTTTACCATAATTAGAGAGATGTTTGGAGATTTTTAATTTCTGTAGATAATGGCCCAAGAGGTGAGTCTTACAGAGACTTACATTTTGGGATTCACTAACAAAATGGCCAGGTCACCAACTGATCACCCTTTGATAAAGCCCACATATCAGAAAGGAAGTCTGTGTATAAAGAACTTCTAATCAGCATTTCAATGCCTTACTCTTAAATAAGGAAATACAAAGATTATGGGTATTTGAAGAAAGTTTTGAACATAATGAGAAACTCACAATGACAAACTGGATAAAAAGAAGACAAGGACAGAACAGAGGCAACAGAGACAGTTCAGGAAACAGAGGAAAAGTTTTTAAAAACTATAAAGAAATCTTTAGTTAAGAGATTTTATATTTGTAAAATAAGATTAGAGTGCTATATATAATTCAGAGAACATATAACAATTGATAAGGGAAATAAAAACACTAAGTAGAGGGAAGGAAGATAAAGTTGAGAGCACTTTTCTAGGGAAAGAAACACAAAGGAGTGAACAACAAAGTATGGATGTATGTGGTTTTTATTATATATTTTAATATATATCATGAATTCACATTCATGTATTCATATAAGTATTTGCATATATATCAATTATATATACAATGTATAATTTCCTGTAATTAAATGACATGAAACCCAGATTGATAGGAATCACTAAGTTTGAAATCAAAGAAAAGACTTTGACAAGAGGTTTAAGAATGTTAGAAGATATTAGAGCTCTGGGGAGAGAAATAAAGGACAGTACACTGGAATAAAATTCAAAGGCAATATACTTGTAAAAAATAATGCTGGAAGTTAAAAACAGTGGGAGATGCTTTCAAAATTCTGAGGAATGGCAATTTCTAAACTAGATTATATATCCAAGTCAAATTATCAATTAAGCATGAGGTAGGGCAAGTAAATTCTCAGCAAATTGTTCTCCCATGCACTCTTTCTCAGGAAACTACTGGTAGGAGGATTCCAGCAAAATGAGGAGGGAAGTAATAAAAAGGAATACAGTACTGTATATGAATTCAACAAAACAAAACAAAAACACAGCATTGAAAATTGAAAAGATAAGGAAATTACTAGACGTCAACAGAGTGGCAGGACAGGAATCAATTAGTCCAAACAGGTGCAGAATGATGGAGGGGTCTGGAGTGATACCTCCCAGGAAAGCACAAAGCAGTTAGATTGTTCATTGTGTTGACCAATGGGATTGGCCATTTCTTTTAAGAACCTGGCAATGTATAACTCCAGGGAAATCAAAAGGTTGTAAAAGAAAGAAAATGTTACCATGGTACACTGAATGGCTTAGCTATTACTAATATTTACATTGCCATCTTAGTATATCCACTCTGAATACTGAATTATCTAAAAGTTGTGACTATCTATGATGGAAGAATTGAAGGAGGGAAAAAGTGTTTATGTGTGTGTATAGTGGGGAAGGGGGAGTAACATAAGAAAACTAAATAGTTTTCACTGAAGACATTCTATGGATATTATCTAAATTTTAAAAATATAGCAGTTTTAGCATGTTATATTTAAAAATAAAGTTATATAACAAAAGAGGGTTTGAATGAACAAAAGAGGGTGTGATTGAATGAATATGACTGAATTTAATTTCAAAAATGATTGGCTCTGGGAATCTGCTGGGAGCGGAAAAGGGTGTGGCAGAATTTTTAAATATAATGCTTTCTTTTTTTCTTACATGACTTGAAATCCTGATTGACTTTTAAATTAAGCATCTATCTGTGCTATTTAGGAAAAGTAAAAATTAATTAACAATAACATACTGTATGCAGTTTCTGTTTGGAAATATACTACATTTATATTGCTTATATAAAATTATGTATTAACTCGACTTAGTTTGGACTCTTGCTTCTTTTCTATGTGCCTATTTTTATTCAGTATAATATTGCTGAAAGGTATATCTGTTTTCTTCTTGAATTCTCTATTTTTGCATTGAATAAGACTGAAATAGCAACAGATTGTCCTTCTGTGCCTCGTGCATGTCACTGTTTGAGGCATCCTTTTGATCCTTCCTGTGTTATGCTGGCCTCTCTCCTTAGTCTTTCTTTCATAGACACTACTTCAGTCCAGAAGAGTACTCTCATCTGGAATATAGTGACAACTTTTGAAATGATATTTCAACTACTAGTTTCTTTCGTCTTCAATTTGTTCTACAGTGCTTCAGGTTAAACTTCAGAAGTTACAGCAGTGATGCAAGTTCTTCTTTCAGGGAATGAAAAAGAGTTAAAGGACAGATGTGGCGAAGTCTTTTCAGTGGATAATAATTGTCTTGAGGAAAGCATATTACGTCAGTATCCTGGTGACAGTGATAAGGTGGATTCACTCAATAGTGTTTACTCATCACTGGTCTATATCAGCCACTCTACTAGCTACTGGAGTTCTAGATATTAGAAAGATAATGCCTGGGGCACCTGGGTAGCTCAGCTGGTTGAGTGTCTGGCTCTTGATTTTGGCTCAGGTCATGTTCCCAGGGTCGGGGATCGAACCCTGCATTAGATTCTGCACTTGATGTGGAGCCTGCTTAAGATACTCATTCTCTTTCTCTCTCTCTCTCTCTCTCTCTCTCTCTCTCTCTCTCCCTCCCTCCCTCTCTCCCTCTCTCTCCCCCTCCCCCTCTCTCTCCCTCTCTCTATCCCTCTCTCTCTCACCTCCCTCTCCCCCCACCCTCTGCCCCTCTTTCCTGCTCACACTCTATTTCTATCTAAAAAGAAAAAAAAGACAACCACTCCCCTTTTAAGTCACATTCGTTGAAATGCTGTCAGTGTTAGTGTTTTCATAGAGAAGACTGGAATTTCAGTTGGCTTGGGCCAATAGCTGGCCAAGTATTTGTCAAAAGACTGTCAGGATCAGTGAACTATATTGCGACCATGGTAGGTTACACTGTGTGGTTCTTTCCCCTCTAAATCTTTACTCACTGAGAATAATATTTACTATTTCTTAAAATGTTTAGTGTTTGCTTTTTTTTTTTTTTCAACGTTTATTTATTTTTGGGACAGAGAGAGACAGAGCATGAACGGGGGAGGGGCAGAGAGAGAGGGAGACACAGAATCGGAAACAGGCTCCAGCCTCTGAGCCATCAGCCCAGAGCCTGACGCGGGGCTCGAACTCACGGACCGCGAGATCGTGACCTGGCTGAAGTCGGACGCTTAATCGACTGCGCCACCCAGGCGCCCCTAGTGTTTGTTTTTAAACAGAGACTTTTCTTTGTCATATTTTGAAGTTAGAGATTAATTATAGAGCTGGTTTACATTCTTTGGAATGCTGAGCCCCTTTTCCCTGTGTCCATTTCTCTTCCTCTTGTTACTTACCTTTTGATTCTGGGCCTCTGCACACTCCTGTCCACAAACAATTGCAACTTCAAAATGAATAATTCATATGGTTCATTGTATAATGAATTGGCATATCTGAGAGTAAATATGCTACCTTGTGTTCATGCAGGAAGCCTTTTGTTCTTTTGCAAGAGAAGAAAAAAATATGTGAGGTGTCAGAAGATGTTTGTGCTAAATTATGTATATGTTGGGCATTTGATTCTTACAGTCATGCTAGGGGGTATATTTAAATGTAGGGCTATATGTAACTAGGTTTTATTATACCTTTTTCAGTGGATAAATTCAAATATCATTTCATCTCTCAACAAATAGTGTTCATCTTCTTGAGAAAGGACAAATAGATAACTACTTCGCTTGTATCCCATCAAGATATACAACTGTGTGGAACTAAATATTTGCACTATGTGGTCATAGTGCCTTTCTGATAGGTAGTGGCTGTTACAGGCTGGCTGCATGACTGTGATTTATTATTTAACTATGGGCTGTGTTCACTTCAGCAGGGAGCCCTTCTTCCTGCAGCTCCTTTGAGATCTCTGACTGTCATCGCACTTTGCACAGTGGCTTGGACATCATTCTCAGTTGCGATCCCTCTGAACTCCTCCAAAAGTATTCATTTTCATAACCTCAATGGAACACACAGAGAATTCATGCCTAAGCTTATTGACTCTCTGATATCCAGTGTGTTCATAGGAGCATAAAACCATAGGCAGCTGTTCTTTTGGGTCCCAGTTGTCAGGTGGGAAATTATGAAGAGCTACATGCTGCTCTAAATAATTAAAATTAATACCAGAAGAAAACCTGCTCAATTAGCATCAGATTCCTTACAGATATGGAATATTAAACTAGTGTCTGAACGAGACAAGTGTGCATTTGTGAGATACAAATATTTAAGTAGGAATAATTTTTAATCTGCCTAGACTACTTAACAAAATATATCAATTCAGTGATTCTTAATAAAGAGGCTAAGTATTTGTGTGTGTGTGTGTGTGTGTGTGTGTGTGTGTGTGTGTGGGTGTGGGTGTATTTATTTATTAGGTAGGGAATCCAAAGAAGCCAGCTTTTGACATGAGCGCTTCTTCTGTCTTTCGCCTAGGATCCTTAACCCCAAAGCAGTCCTGCCTCCCCTCAATTTCCTTTCAATCGTTGATAGGATAACTTTTGGAGGACAGAGATGGGACCGAAGGGAGCCAGGAAAAAATAACATCTTTAATAGAAATATTGAATAACAAAAACAAGTTCTAATCTTGGAATGAATGTCAGGAAGACAACTGTGAGAATGTTTACTCTGTGGCCCTTGAAGATCTATATATAAAATACTTGGGAAGATTGTACCTCAAGCATTCCTGATATTCCATACAGCAGACAGACAGCGTTAGCAAGCACCCAGCATCCACTGCTCTGCTCCACATAAGAGCAGAGAAAAGCATAACAGTGTGAAAGGCTGTAACCAAGGTAAGAGTAAGAATATAAACAAGTTCTATTATTAGTCCTCGTGACTGTCAGAGCTTTATTCCTTTATATTTATGGCATGAGAAAGCCATAGTTTGTTTCCTCGGTATTTTTTAAATATCCACATCATTTTTTAAAGGCTTGTCAAATATAGCTTGCCAAATACATGACATTTGAATCGTTAAGGAATCATATTATGATATCCCAGATCTGAAAGTAGAAAGTGCATTTTAATGCTATCTTTTGAGAATTTGGGTCAGCTCTCCTGGGAGTTCTGCATTTGATATTCATTTCCTCTCTCAGCTGCATTTTTTTCTTTTCATTGAAAAGATGGTGCAGTGAAGCATATAGGACAGATGTTGTGTATGAGAAGGAAAACTGAAAACAAACAAAACTATGCAGTGGGATGCGATTGGGTGGAGATGTCATAGAATTCAATATGGCTTTTTCTCCAGAACATTCCAACCAAGTGTAGCATCCATTCTTGAGGCTGCCTTACTGCTAAACTGCCTGGCTAAATATGACTTAAATTAGTAAGAAATATTTTATAAAAATAAACAAGGGACACACTGAGAAAAGGAGAAGGAAAATGTCTAGGCTAGCTCTCCCGTGTGTTAATTGATTTGTATGTCAGTAAGCAGACAGTTGGTGTTGAAGTCACTTTCTGGAAATCCTTGAAAAAGAAAAGAAAATACACTGGTGCTAATTGTCACTGCCCTGGGCTGAAGGCCTATTTTATTAAAATAAGAGCGTTCAAAGGAGAGTGATAATAAATTGTAAATGAACTGTAAATTAGATCATCTGATGATTAAAAAAGAAATCGCTCTTTTAATCTATAGGTGCTTGTTAAATGATACAGGAGGCAGAGAGCCCCTGCCTGTCTTTTCTATGCCCTGGACCTGCTGTGCTTTTGAAACCTATAGATAAGTCAGATATGTTCCTAGCAGCTCATGGAGACCATTTCATCTTTATAAATGGGGGTAAAAATAAGGAAAAAATAAGAACCCACACACACTTAAAAAGGCAATGAGACAAAGTAACTTGGGCTAAGGAAGTAAAAACCCATCAGGGGAAGTTTTTTTTTTAATAAAACATTTTTATTTTTGCTTCCTTCTTTCTTATCAGAATAAACTAAAGCTTTTTAAGGCCAGATGAGGTACTGAGACATGATCTAATCTGCCTTCCCCCGACCAGCCTGTGCTACATCAATAATCAGAGTCAGTGACTCAGAATATGAGAGTAGGGAAACTTGGGGAAGAGAGCAAAACTAGAAAATTAAAGACTTTGAAGAAATCAATCTGTAATGTTGCATTTTAATGTCTTAGATTTTAAAAAGCTATAGACTTCTTATCTCTCTCTCTCTCTCTCTCTCTCTCTCTCTCTTTCTCTCTCTGTTCATAAAGCTCTACTGAACCTTGTGTTCATTTCAGTGAGGGCTTTTTGTTTTTTTCTGGATAGACAACTTATGTGTGGGTATATGTTCAAATACTTGAGGATAAAAATTTCCTGTGAGTAGTTAATCCATTGCTTCTTCAGAAGTGTAAGGAGAAGATGGGGCGCTCAGCCGGCTCAGTTGGTAGAGCATGCAACTCACTCTCAGGGTTGTGAGTTCAAGCCTCACGTTGTGTGTGGAGCCTACTTAAAAAAAATTGAATGAAAAAAAAGTCTAACAAGAGAAGGGATAGAGGGAGTGGCAGAGTAAAGAAGCAGGGCAACAGCACAGACAGGGGATGATAGAAAGGGCAGAGATTTCTGAGAGATGCCATCCACCATGTCCCACAAAGGAGTGTTTCCCCATCATTGGGGTCTGTCTCCCGCAACAAGCTTCACAGTGCTGTCTGGATGACAGATGGATGTTCATGGAAGCTATTGACAGGCACAAAATTGCTATGTAGGTAGATAAGGGAGAGAAGGAGAAAGGGAAAAAGTTGGAAGTGTCTGTGGCCTGGCAGGCAGAGATGGAAGGAGACAGAAAAGACAAAGGAGAAGGAGAAACATGGCAATTGGATAATCTGTGACAGCACTCTCATATTTCAAGAAGTTCATGGACTCTGTCTGTGCCTTTGTCATTGTCAGTCTACAAACATCAGACCTAATTATTCATTCAGATATATACTCCTAACTGTGTTTGGTCGACTGTGCCTATCTACCGTATTTAATGCAATCCATCACCAAGTGGGAGAGACACTTCATAACCTATATTCTTCATTGAGAGTCCTGTGAGCTCTAGTCTCTAATTCTTCAATGTGTTATAGCCAAAATGATTAGAGGACCTTTATGTTTCCTTTTGCCCAGGAAAGTTCTAATTTTGTCTGTTGTCCCATGTATTTATATATTTAGCACCCCCTTTTACTCTGCAAATGGTTCCATTTTGAGAAAATGTTAGACGGTCCGTTTATCAAAGTGGATCCAGCCAATGTGTTCCAAGCCACAGTTGTCCTAATATGTCTCGTTAGTCCTGTCTCTGAGAACTTTTATCACTCCTACCCAGTAGCTAAGGTTTCTTATAACAGTTATTTGGTTCATTTAAGAGGTAGAGTTTACAAACCTTTAAAGTCCCTTATGTGTTACAAGTAAATCAGGAAATAACTACTTCAAGAGTAGCTACTGTATACTGTGACCCTTTGCAATCTTCAAGTATACCTGGCTGCACCCGCAAGAGTATTCAAGGTTGGGCTGTGTAGGAATCTGGGGAGTGATTGAGGGAAAAGACATGACCGTGAGAGGCAGTCACATGCAACTTTATCAGAATAAAGTTGGGCAGTGTGTGGACAGGGTTGAGTGAGAGAGCAATTCCCTCACAACAGGTGACTATGCACAAGCTTATGGCACAGAGGCCACCATCCTGAAGGGGAGGAGGGTGTGGTAGTGCCTGGTGGAGAGGGCCAGCAGGCTGGGGCTTCCCTGTCTGGGTGGTGTTGCTTAAGTGCTGCAGGGCATCCTGGGTCAGAGAGCTGTGAATGGTAGCAGTATCTTGGGGGCTCCATGGCCCAGGGCTTTCTGTGACTCATACGTGTGGGGTGTGCAGGAATATGTGAAGGAGGCAGCTGCTCAGTGGTTAAACATCCCTTTGGGCTATTTTTAGGACAGTTGGTTTGTAAAATTTGAGATTGGTGCTGGTGGGCTTTTGAGTGACTAGGACTCAGCGTGCTGAGAAGAAATAGCCTAGGAGCCCATTACCAGGGTCATCCTTGGCTTCTTTACGTAACAAGCTGATCCTTGCATCTTCTCAGACCCCAGTGAATGAAGGACAGGACCATTCTGTGTCCCAAGGGCCCCTGGGTGGCTCAGTTGGTTAAGTGTCCCACTTTACAATTTTATGGATTCAAGCCCCACCTCGGGCTCTGTGCTCAAAGTGCAGAGTCTGCTTGGGATTCTCTCTCCCTCTTTCTCTGGCCCTCCTTCACTTGTGCTTTCTTACTTTCTCAGAATAAATAAATAAACCTAAAAACCAACCAAACAAAGACTTCAACTTGTATGCTATATTACCCTCACATTGAGAGGGAAAGTAGCAAATACCCGGACAAACCAGTGGCCTTTTATTCATCAGTTAAGGCTTTAAGACAGTTTTCCAAACATAGAGCAGTGAGGCCACCCCTGCTGCGTCTCCGACTCCTTGCCATTGTGTAATCATAGTCTCGTCCTCTTTCCTCGCACAACTCTGAACTGTGTCCAGGCGGACGTTTCCACTGCAGCATGGCGCACAACGGGATCACGTTAATTTGTAGTCGTTTATGATGCCGATTTCATTAATATTTATTCTTACACTGCACTCAGCCTCTGAGCAAGCTTAATAGGTTTATAACATCATAGGATTCTCTCAGAGGTCTGTCGCCAAGATGAATATGATGGTATAGATAATATGGCAAATATTAACTTTTCTCCGTTCTTAGTAAGGGATGCTCTCCTTGACTGTTTTCAAGGACATGGAGGCTAGAATAGAGTCTAAAATTATAAACTCTGTATCAACATTTATGAGCCAGAGCCCACAAAACAAGGAAAACTTTGGTTCTTTTTTAGAAAGCTAGGTTTATTCAGAGTTTGTCCAAGGATCCACATTAATTAAGTACCTTGGGTCTTCTCTATAGCACAGCCCCAGGAACCTGCTAGTGGCTGGGTGCTTAGGTCTGGCCAAGACCGGTAGCCTACTGCTAACTGTAGTAATAATAGTCCTTTGCATGAGTCCAGTGTTTCACCCTTGTAAAATAACCTGCCGTGGGGTGCCCGGGTGGCTCAGTCGATTAAGCATCTGACTCTTGATTTCAGCTTAGGTCACAATCTCACGATTCATGAGTACAAGCCCCTCATATTGGGCTCTGCACTGACAGAGCAGAGCCTGCTTGGGATCCTCTCTCTCTCAATCTTGCCCCTCCCCCACTTGCACGTTCCCATTCTCTCTCTCAAAATAAATTAAAACAAACAAACAAACAAACAAACAAACAAACCCTCCGTGAGTGCCATTGCCCTTCCTGCAAACTTCCTCACATGTGCCTCTCCTCCCTCTCACATTCACCCCTACCTGTAATTGGACAATGTACTCAGCTACAGGCACTCTGCCTCAACTCTCGAGTAATGCAAGCTTCTGTCTCACTTTCCTTTTTCCTTTGACTTCCAGGCATCGTCATCCTTACTTAACTCAAAAATATTCTGCATTTTTCGTTCACTTTTTTTCTATTAAAATTTTGGGAAATTCCAAGATAGAAGCAAGTAATTTCTAATTTCTTACCTGAAGATGACCACTGTTAACGTTTTGCTACATTCCTTCTCATCACCATGGATATTGCCCCGGGAGAGGGGAGAAAGAGAATAAGATATGTAGGAGAGTTAAAGATTGAGAAAAATAAAGACAAGGAGAGAGTTCGAGGTAGGAGCTACTACAGCTGAATGTAAGTTAAGGGAGACAGAATACACACACTTGAGTATTTTATGTAGCACTGTAGTTATTTGGCAGGTTTCTTTCTCCCTTAGAACTATACTGTAAGGATTTCATATTTTTTCTGAAATATTTAAGATCCCCCTCATGCCAGATTGATGTAATAGGAGGTATTTATTACATTTTGATGTTCTTTTCATACTTTATTCTAAAAACTACTGTAATAAATATGTTTGAAGATAAAGGTTTATCTGTTTCCTAGAATTATAGTAGTTATGTTGTGAATACTTGGTATTCTTCTAGAGTGTTTTAAATGCATACATTCTGTATGAAAGCAAGTCTTTGATGCATGTTGCTAAACTGGCCTCCGATATACTTTGCTTAGATTCACTACCACGTTCCTACTTTCCCAACCCTTAACTCCTATTATCTACATTTCTTTTGAAATTTTTTTTTCTGATTTTCAGTTAAAAAAATAAAAAATGATACTTTACTGTGTCCTGTTTTGGTGACCAGTGTGACTGAATAATTTTGTATTTTGTTGTTCTTGTTGTTAGTTGGCTTTTCGTTTTTTCAGTAAATTTCCTATTTCTGTCTTTTGCCAAATTTTATTTCATGGGTTTATTTTCTGTAACTTATTTGTATGAGCTTTTACAAATTAGGATTTCACGCTGCTTTATCATTCCTTTAAAACTCGTTAACTGAATGTCGGATCTGATGAGCACAGAGGACTGTGTCTGCCGTAGCTTGAAAGGGCTCTGTGCTTGGACAGCTGTGCACACCCAGTCATGATGTTCACGTTGACTACAACTTGCCTCTGCCTTTCCTTTTTTTAAAAATTTTTTTTTTCAACGTTTATTTATTTTTGGGACAGAGAGAGACAGAGCATGAACGGGGGAGGGGCAGAGAGAGAGGGAGACACAGAATCGGAAACAGGCTCCAGGCTCTGAGCCATCAGCCCAGAGCCTGACGCGGGGCTCGAACTCACGGACCGAGAGATCGTGACCTGGCTGAAGTCGGACGCTTAACCGACTGCGTCACCCAGGCGCCCCTGCCTTTCCTTTTTTAATTTGCGTAGTTATCCATCTTTTTCTTTATAGTTTCTGTCTTCACTGTTTTGTTTAGGAAAAAGTCCCACATTATTCCTTTTCTTTAATTTATTATTTTATTGTTTTTGTAAACTGCCCCCCCCCTCCTTTTTCTCTATGCATTTAACCTCTTAATCCATTTGAAAGGATTTTGGCACATGCAGTGAAGTGAGCACCTTACCTTTTTTTTTTTTCTTTCTAGCCCAATAGTTAACTAATGATTCCAACATCACGTCTCCACTTATTAAAGAATTTATCATAAAACTGCAATTGAAATGACACCTCTGTTTCTAGATTTTCAGTTCAATTCCATTAATCTGTTTTTATATTACTGTACTAGTAACATGCAGTGATTTTTTCCCCCCTGTATTATGCAATTTAATATCTGAGAGTCAAAATAACCTTGTTTATTTTTTAAAAATGAATATTCTTCATAGTGATTGTGGGTATAGTTTTATCGGCATCTTTCCATTATCCTATCCCTCAAAAATATATAACTTTAATCTCCGATTCTATAGAATCTTGCTTCCCATATTCACAGATATTGTTCTTAAAATTCTCTAATGTCTTCATCCCTAAATCCAATTGCTTGTTAGCCAGTCTACCAGTGTCAATGACATTTTATTGTATATTATAATACTTGAATAAATAACTATTCTCTCTTTGTAAATTTTAACCTTTTCCAAAATCATAGGCTCTTTCGATGCTGGCTCCTTCCTGGCTTATCTTTTTTATTCACCTTGCCCTCTCCTTGTATAGAGTAAACCTTACATGTTCCTCTTCTATCATTAGGAGGGACCTTTGGGGGTAGGTAGCTTTGAAAATGTATCATGAAACATTAAACAGTTTGAGGGAGGTTAGGCTGAATTCTGGAGTACAGACTGGAAAATATTGATATACTATTTAGTTTTTGAAATGATATTTTTTAACTTCAATTCTTTTCTAGCAGCAGATGGACTGGTACTCTTCAGGGCAGGCCTAATATGGTCGAAACACAATTGTAGGAAAAAGGTTTCTGTAATACTTGGTAAGAAGTGTGAGATACAAAAATCTATGTCTTGTTTCAGATGTTTAAGGTTCTCTTATAAAGTTAAAGATACTTGAAAAATTCTGAAAGTACAGTCACCATTGCCATGGCACTTAGTTTCTTAGGGTCTTTCACTGGAGGAATTGCAATGTTTCCATTTTTTCAATGTTTATTTCTTTTTGAGAGGGAGGGAGAGAGCAAGTAGGGGAGGGGCAGAGAGAGAGGGAGACAGGATCTGAAGCAGGCTCCAGGCTCCCAGCTGTCAGTGCAGAGCTGGACGTGGACCTCAGACCCACAAACTGTGAGATCGTGACCTGAGTCGAAGTCTGACACTTAACCGGCTGAGCTGCCCAGGCGCCCTGCAGTTTTACATTTATGATATTTTACAGAAAGTTCCATGGTGTACCTGTGTTGCTCTGCCTCCCCTACGATACACATGTAGAATAGATTGCATCCAAAGAGAGCGTATCAGAAGTAGTGTAAGAAATGTGTTTTCACTTCAAAATCCATTTTTTAATTTTTTTTTTTTTTGGATAATGCTTATTAATTTTTGAGAGAGAGAGGGAGAACGTGAGTGAGCTGGGGAAGGGCAGAAAGAGAGGGAGACACAGAATCTGAAACAGACTCTAAGCTCTGAGGTATCAACATGGAGCCCGACACAGGGCTTGAAGCCACGAACTGTGAGATCATGACCTGAGCTGACATCAGAGGCTTAACTGACTGAGCCACCCAGGCACCCCTCTTTGAAATCCATTTTAATGAGCTGGATATCCTTATAGAATACCCTCTGTGAGTTTTCTCCCATCTTACAATTTTATTTATGCTGTACCTTCTTTAATGAAATGGAATTATGGGGGCGCCTGGGTGGTTCCGTCGGATAAGCGGCTGACTTCAGCTCAGGTCATGATCTCACTGTTTGTGAGTTCGAGCCCCGCCTCAGGCTCTGTTCTGACAGCTCGGAGCCTAGAGCCTGTTTCTGATTCTGTGTCTCCCTCTCTATCTGCTCCTCCCTCGCTTGCACTCTGTCTCTCAAAAATGAATAAATATTAAGACAAATTTTTTAAAAATGAAATTATGATTTTTTTTTGTTGGCAGTATGGGAATTAGTTGTACGTGTCAGAAAATGGGATAATCAGTTGGGCTATCTCTATTGAAAGAAGCAGATATACCCTCCTGCTAGGTCCTGCCTTCCTCATAAGTCCCACTAACCTTTCTGCCTTCGACTCTTACCTGTTTTACAAGGCTTACCCAGGATGCATCAGTTTCAGTTCCTACACAGATTTTCTACATGAGTCTTGGTATTCTTTCTTGGTTCAGACATTCTCCACCTTCCCCAGATCAGTCAGTAAATCTAAACATAATTGTGACAACAGATTAGATTGAGCTTAGGTATATGGCATTTGCTTGCTTAGTTTTCTTGGTATTTACAATATTATGAAAGATCTTATAGATTACTTTCAGAAAAAGAAAATCACTATAAGTTGTTTCAGTAGTTATGACTTTACATCCATAGGAGGTAATGCTATTTTAAAATGGAATTATGAGATTGTAAGTAAACATTTTGCCATATATGTACATTTAATGTATATTGATATTGTATTTGTCATATTGATATAAAATCTAGATAAAAATAGCATATCTCATTATAAAATATTCACTGTATACTTACAGTCTTTTATTTATCCCTGCTTTCTTTGTAATAATATTTATATAAACAAAACGAAAGGCACATCACAAAGTTTAAAGATTTTGGGGGTCGTGTTGCTTGGTTATCTATGTGAAGTTTAACTCTATATAATTGAGAATGTTCACTAAGGAATGACAACTAGTAGATAATTGCTCATGTGAAAAAAGTTATGTCTCCACATTCTCTTACATGGTAGATACTGTGACTGTCTCTTCGACATCTGGTCCACCCATCTCATGTAACTTCCATTTTGTTTGGATGATACTGACCAGTTGGTCACACGTACTGTCTCTTGAAATGGTGATTGGTTCTTGTAATACCCTAGGGCTCAGTTAATTAACACATGACCTTCCATTCTCTAGAAGGACCGATTTAGGTGATTTCTTCTTCAGTAGTTGTATGAGGAGGGGAAACCTCTTTACCCGCTTATCTGGAACTTGGCTCTCCTAAGACCAAGGCCTTTGGATCATAGGACGCTTGATTTCTTGATGATGATGCTGAGGTGCCCAGGCAGCAAACACTGAATTGCACCTTACCTCTATAACTTCCCTGTTCCATCATCAAATAAACCCTTTACTGATCTTGTCAGTTTGAGTTGAGTTTCCAGTTATTTGCAGATGAAAGAAACCTGATTTATGTACTCAGTGCTGTAGATACAGTTCTGACCTGGATTCCAAATTGGGAACCTAAATTCTTGTCTTAGCTTTTCCATTTACTTGCAGGGTGACCTGAGACAAAGAAGTTACTTTTATTTAGAGAGGAGTAGAATGAGGTGACATAAAATGCTCCTTGTAGGTCTAAAACTCTAGAATCTTGTGATCCTAAATTGGGTTCCAAATTAAAAGCAGGGGTAAACAAAAACCAATATGTATATTTTGTTTAAGGAAGATCATTAACTTGTTCCAGAGCTAGACTCATCCTCCAGGAACTTGTGGCAAAATACAGACCTTGAGAGTCGGATGACAGGTTTGTGCAGTCTCTGGGATACATTAAGGTGATGCACATCAATGTTTCATCTGGGTAGACGTTACCATGAGCATATAATGCCACGAATTTCCTTATTAACTATGTGAGCCTTTAGTTTTATTTCTCTGAGGTCTTTTATTTCTGAGATTCTGAAAATTATAATTTCTCTGTTGCACACACATACACAATACACAGTTTTTACATTCTCAGTAATGCCTTGATATAGAAACTTGCCAAAACCTAACAATCACAAATATTATTAGAAGTAGTATTTGTTTTCATTTATGGTTCATGATAAATTACATTGTTTATATTTAAAAAATGTATATATATATACACACTTAAGTTTATATATTTATTTATTTATTATTTTTTTTTTATTCAACGTTTATTTATTTTTGGGACAGAGAGAGACAGAGCATGAACGGGGGAGGGGCAGAGAGAGAGGGAGACACAGAATCGGAAACAGGCTCCAGGCTCTGAGCCATCAGCCCAGAGCCCGACGCGGGGCTCGAACTCACGGACCGCGAGATCGTGACCTGGCTGAAGTCGGACGCTTAACCGACTGCGCCACCCAGGCGCCCCAGTTTATATATTTATTTTAAGAGAGAGGGAGTGTACCCGTGTGCACATGACCAGAGGAGGGGCAGAGAGAAGGAGAGAGAATCCCCAGCTGTCAGCTGGGAGCTGTTAGCACAGAGCCTGACTCTGGGCTTGATCTCACTAACTGTGAATTCATGACTGAGCTGAAATCCAGAGTTGGACACTTAACTTACTGAGCCACCCAGGTGTCCATAAACCAGTATATTTTTAATTGTTGTCTGTTTTCGATTCACAAGATTTACTTTAATAAATGAATGCCAGATTTTGTGTTTTTTAAATCACTATGACTTTTTTTTTCATATTGCTTAAAAATGAAAGCATGAAGGGGCTCCGTCAGTTAAGCGTCAGACTTTGGCTTGGGTCATGATCTCGCGGTCCGTGAGTTTGAGCCCTATGTCGGGCTCTGTGCTGACAGCTCAGAGCCTGGAGCCTGTTTCGGATTCTGTGTCTACCTCTCTCTGTCCCTCCCCCACTCTCACTCTGTCTCTCTCTGTCTCTCTCTCTCTCTCTCTTAAAAAATAAACATTAAAAAAAAAATTGAAGACATGAAAAGTGTCATGGCTATTATAATTTTTGTTTGTTTTTAAGGACACGCAAGTATGATTTACCTTTGATCATTGAAACTGTGAGCAGAGACAAGATTGCATGAAAATTACCAGAACTAAATTTAGACTTGTCAGAAGATACAATCTTATAACCTTTTAGGTTTTTTTTTTTTTTTATATAACTATAAAGCTGCAAGCTACTGCTAATAAGCATTTTATATAAGAACTATTTGGGAAAACTTAATTTATTCCCAGGTCTTAACAACAGGTCAGTGTTTCAGAGACAACACTTAATGATGAGAACCCCACAATCCAGGGTGATAGCCGCTATGTCACGTTGGGCAAGAAGAGGAGATTGAATGTTAGTTAAGGAATTAGTTTAGGTTCCATCTCATACACACTTATTTGCATTCAGGTAGGAATAAACTTGGAGAAGAGGTCTTCATCTCTGTATGATTTCCAAGATTTAGAAGCCTTAATATTCAATGATGAGGAAACATCTCAGAGGGACCATTATTGGCCAGTTATTTTGGCTTCTAAGAAATAAAGACTCTTTGGTGGATAACCAAATTCTGTATATGGCTTCTTACTTTACAAAATATGCGTTTTCTTAAAGCTTGTATTGACACCTTTTCTGCAGTGGCTGCTCCGTTGGCAGTCTCTTGCTAGAAAATGGGTAAATTGCATCCTGGAATGGAAAAGAGGAGCAGAAAGGTTCCTGTGCTCACGTATTTCTCTAGAACATACTCGGTTCTGTTTATTATTGCTCTTTGAAAATGCAAGTACTCCCTGGAACAGATAAACCGCTCAGTCACAAGAGAACCACCTTAACAAGGTGGATTCTGTTTTTTTCATTGGCTGACAAAAAACAGAATGAAATTTTCAGGCGAACGGAAGAAAACTTTGGAGCTGAGTTTTCTGCAGAGCTTCTCTGACTAGAAATGTTGGGCTAGGTGGCTAAGGGTAGGAGTACAAAGACCTAGAAAATAAGTCAGTTTGTTTTGCCTAGATTCCTGGAAACCTTTGAATCCATGAAGAACCAATGTATATCTTCTACTGATCCTTACACAGGAGTGTCTGTGGTGGCCAGGTAGAGTGCTTATGGTTGCCTCTTAAGTCCTAATGCCCTTTACCCCCTCCAGTGCCATTAAGTGTTAATTTAAATTTTGGAAGCCCTATATACATGAAACTAATAAAACTTTAAATGTGTGGATTAAATGGCAATCTTGTAGTTTATCATTAATTTTTTAAAAATATTTGTTTATTTTTCACAGAGTGAGAGAGAGAGAGAGAGGTGGGGGAGGGACAGAGAGAGAGAGAGAGAGAATCCTAAGTAGGCTCCATGCTGCCCATGGAGCCCAAAGCAGGGCTCAACCCCACGACCCTGAGATCATGACCTGAAAGGAAATCAAGAATCAGATGCTCAACCGACTGAGCCACCCAGGTGCTCCTCATTAATTTTTATCTCACTTGTTTACACCAAAGAAATGAGTATTCATGAAACAGCATGACGAATTTTTACCAAAGTTCCACTTTTGAATCTTGCTTTGAAGATTTTTGAAATTTTTGAATCATCCAAAGATGGTAATTTATTTTGTCAGGAAGATGTCTAATTTTGTTTGTTGATGCCACTGTATTGCTGTTTAAAATATAAACTTCCTTCTGTCATAAAAATCATATTAACATGATAATGGGTTGGCATGTGTAGGTCATCTGGTTTGTATGTGATACATTATTAAAAGTTGTATGTATGAAAGTTAATGTACACATTAAGGGGGAAAAGAACTGTATCAGAGAGCTAAAAGTAATAAAAACTTCTAGTTATTCTTTATTATGACACAATCTTTTGTTTTTCAATATATGTGTGTGTATGTCTCTGTGTAAACACACACCATTTCACGGAGATGTATGTATAATCAGTTGAGGTTAGAGATTGGCTGGTTTTGGGGATCACATTTCTATCATTGTCCCAATTCTTAATGTAAACATACTTATGCTTACATCCTTAGTATCAGTAATTTTACTTTTCTAATTTACAGAGGTTATGTAAGACTGAAAAGGACAAAATGCAATTAAATGTTCCAATACAGAATTATACTGACACTGCTGCTATACGGATAAATGTGAAAACTCTGTCCAATAAAACCATTGGCTGTTAGGTAGTCGTGAGTTGAATCAGCTCTAAATGGTCAAACAGGAGTTGATGTTAAAAATAAAGAAGGGAGGGTGCCTGGCTGTCTCATCTGGCAGAAGATGTGCCTCTTGATTTTGGGGTTATGAGGTCAAGCCCCACCTTGGGCATAGAGCTTAATTAATTAAAAAGTAAAAGGGTGTCAATGTGTAACCTATCAAAGTATCCTTTACTCAGAAGTTGTCCTAGTTAAGATTTTTTACAGTTCCAAATAACAAAGACATGCCAATTTAAACAGCAGACATATTTATTGGAAGAGTATCTTGGGTAATTCATAGAAGTGAAAAAATTGCATACAGAGCCAGACTAGAGAGGACCCACTTGCCATGAGCCCTGCGCATTGGCATCGTGGCTTATACAGCTCCCATTAGCACTGGTCACCTGGAGCTGCTGTTGATACCCCCAAAACTGGATGTTGCTGCTACAGTCAGGATGGGTCTGTCACTGTCCCTCCTTCTCTGGGTCACAAACTTCTCATTCAAAATCCGGGACAGGTCCCTCTTATTGGCTGAGTCCAAGTGGTCGGCCATGTTCCAGAGGCAAACAAGGCAAGCATAACAAGCTTTTGATTTCTAACATCAAATCTGGATGTGGCCACTACTTCTCGACAGACTTTATATCTTGAAAAAGTCACCAAAGAGATGTTACAATAACCAGAAACAGATAAGTAAAAATTGAGACAAATGTCCACTATAAAGTTGAGTTAATCGCGCTATCAGTCCCTCTTGAGGATGGTATCTCTAAACACTCCTCTCTTAAAATAACTTGACACTTCAGGATTACCTGATTGCTCTAATCAGCCGACTCAATTCAGGTTGAGACTATGATAAAGTAGAACTGCTTGTCTGATTGTTACATCTGTGAAGAAATGGGAACAGTTAAACAGTTAATTGGTGTAGATGTAAATGAGATGATGTGAGTGGAGACCTTGGGATGGCAGATCTTCTACAGTGGGATAATTGTAATAAAGGACAGTTCAAAGCCTCTTATGGTCTGCTCAATTTGCTCTTTAAAAATCTATTATGCTTCAACAGAAAATCATTAGTTACACTGTCAAAGGGCAAATATAACGTCTTCTTCAAACAATTATTTAGTGCTTACTGTGTGCATGCGACTGCACTGTTGTTTACAAGGTACACACTTTGATGTCAGAGTCCTGCTGCTCTTTGGCTTCTGGTGCACATCGCCTTTAATCAGGTTGGCAGGATGAAGTGTTGCCTGTGGAAAGTAATTACAGGTTTTCAGGGGAAATGACAGTGTAGAGCCGGCTAGATGGTTGTTGTCACGCTGAAGAGTATATGAAACACATACACCAACTGTGGGCTCTCTGTCAAGAGACCCCTTCCAGAGATAATGACAGAGCTGCTTTCCGGACTGATAGAATCAGAGAACAACCTGATGGGGGTGCTGCCTTCACCTTGGGTGAATTGCCGTGCTGTCTATTCAAGAAGATCAGAGAAGTTAAAAAGAAAATATTAAATAATGGGCAAACACTGCTGGATACGTGCTCTGAGATGCATTTAAATGTAAAGAAGTGTTATAGAAGTGGGAGTGGTGTTGAAATTTTGATTACTTGGGAGAACAGTTCGGAGGTGGTATTGATTCCGATTCTTTTCAGGGAACTACATGGCCGAGCCAAGGATCTTGCTGTAGATCCTGAGTAAATGTTGATGTCTAATTGTAGTAATAAATTTACACTGTGATTTCATTGGCAGTTCAGAGAATAGTGCTTGATGGAAAAAAGCTGTGCATTGTGCAGCAATGTGTACATTTCATATCACACTCAATGCTTGCATCTGAGATGGGTTCATGAGCAAGGGTTTTCATTCAGTATATTTTTATTGTCACATGCTTTTAGATTAATTGTCCTTGTGTACAATTTTATTTGGCCTGTTTTTTACTGTTCCCTTACATTAAATCATCTTTATAGATGCATGGAAGAAAACGTATTGGCTGTTCCTCATTCAGCCATTCAGAAGTACATTCATTTGACATTTATTAATCGAGTGCCTAATATATATCAGACATTGATTTAGGGATTAGAACCAACAAACAAGAAATAATCACCTCCCACCACGAGCTTGTATTCTAGGACTCTGTGAGCATGGGAGTATATATTTATTTATTTAATTGTTTAATTGAAATTAATAATAAAATTTTATTTAAAATTTTTAACATTTATTTATTATTTTTGAGAAGCAGAAAGAGACAGAGCACGAGGAAGGGAGGCACAGAGAGAGAGGAAGACACAGCAGCAGGCTCCAGGCTCTGAGCTGTCAGCACAGAGCCCAGCGCGGGGCTTGAACCCATGAACTGTGAGGTCATGACCTGAGTCGAAGTCGGACGCTTAACCGACTGAGCTACCCAGGCTCCCCAGCATGGAAGTTATTGCATTCATCTGAGCTCCTGCACATTGTAGACAATGTTGGTGAAGTGTTCTCCACTTTGCTTGACCCTATGTCATGGGTTAGTAAGGATAACCCAGCAGTGACACATCAGTGCATGAGGAAGCAGAACTCATTAGAAATGAAGAAGAAAAAATTGGAGGGCAATACCTATGAGCCGAGAAGGGGTGGGGTGGGAGGAAGAATAGGTGATAGTTAACATTAGATGAGGCATTTATTCCAGCACTCATTCATTCAGGAAACATTTCTTGAATATTTGGTAGACATTTTTCCAGGGATGAGACGTGTAGCAGTTACCCAGACAGATAAATTTCCTGTTGTAAATGTAATTTCTGTTGTATAAGTTAAGGGAGATACACAGTAAACCAAAAGAATATTTAAAATGAGATTTTGTAAAGCATGCTCCAAGGATTGGTAACTGGAGGATCATAATTCTTAATCTGTTGCCTGGGCAGGCTGCTTTGAATGTGATGGTTAATAAAGATTCTCTAAACTGAAGAGGAAAACGTGGCGGAGGAAGCAGCCATGTGCAGGTGGGGAGGTGCCATGCCAGGCAGAGGGAGTGGTTGGTGCAAAGGCCCTAAAGCCCAGGGAGGTTTTTGTGTCCCAGGATCAGAAGGGCCCATATGACTGGAGCTTAATGAGCACGTGCGGGAGTGTCTGAGAAGAGTTCAGAGAGGGAACCAGGTTCAGATGACATATGGTCTTCTAGAAGAGCGTCCGCAATGTGTGTGGCAATGACTGTTTATTTTCCTCACTAGAAAAATTGGTTTCTCAATATTAAGAAGATAAGTAGAAGAAGTAAGGAAAATACAGTTGACTTTGATCAGCACAGGGGTTTAAGGGCGCTGACCCCCCCCTAAACACATAGTCCAAATTCCTCATGTACCTTGTGACTACCTAAAAATTTAAGTATTAATAGCTTACTGTTAACTGGTAGGAGGCCTTACTGATAACATGAACAGTTGATTGACACATATTTTGTGTATTATATGTATTAGGTATTACCTGTATTAGGTAACATAATCTTAAAGTAAGCTCTGGGAAAGAAAATGTTATTAAAAAATCAAAAAGAAGAAAAAATACACTTACAGTAATGTACTATAAACAATCCATGCATAAGTGGACCAACACTGTTCAAACCCATATTGTTTAAGCTGTATACTCTTAATTCTTCACTCGGGTATAAATAACATTGAGGTGCTTTTATTTCTCTTTCTGCCCATATCCACTTACATGCACATGCATGGAAGCACAAACACATGCAGGTACACATGCAACTTTTTATTAAATTGAAGTTATACTCTATATGGTTTTTTTTAAATGTTTATTTCTGAGAGAGAGAGGGAGAGGCAGAGTGCAAGTGGTGGAGGGACAGAAAAAGAGGGAGACACAGAATCTGAAGCAGGCTCCAGACTCCGAGCTCTCAGCACAGAGCCCGACACAGGGCTCCAACCCATGAACCATGAGATCATGGCACTGAAGTCAGGTGCATAACTGACTCAGCCACCCAGGCTGATTTTAAAATCATTGTTTGTCAAGGTCATCAAATGTAATGATACATAAAACGGTCTTACATAATACATAAAATATTATAATATCATGTAACAGTAAATAATATATAAAATATAATTTTAACAGTTATATGGATATACGGAGATCTGTGGCTCATTTCTAAAAGCTCCAAATTTTTAGTATCACAAATATGAATTCCATAAACATTTTTAAATTTTTTTTTTCAACGTTTTATTTATTTTTGAGACAGAGAGAGACAGAGCATGAACGGGGGAGGGGCAGAGAGAGAGGGAGACACAGAATCGGAAACAGGCCCCAGGCTCTGAGCCATCAGCCCAGAGCCTGACGCGGGGCTCGAACTCAAGGACTGCGAGATCGTGCCCTGGCTGAAGTCGGACACTTAACTGACTGTGCCACCCAGGCGCCCCATCCATAAACATTTTTATATAAAAAACCTTTGATTTCCTTCACAGAGATTGCTAAGGTGGAGCCATATCTGAAGCCATTATTATGTGGATACAGCTTGCCAAAATTTCCACCTGAAATTGTAAGCAGTGTATAAGAGTGTCTTCATCTTTACTTCCTTTGTCACACTGGTTATTATTATTTCTTAAATATCTGAGTTGTTAGATGACAGACGGCATCTCATTTTATCTTTCTTTGTGGTTTTGTTTAGGACACAAAGTCAGTTTTCTTTACTATAATGTCACTGTTTTAGCTACCTGTATCTGCATAGTACATGACCCAAAACATAGTGGCTTAAAACAACGAACATTTGTCATAGTTTCCAGGAGTCCAGAATTTAGGAGTTGCTTATGTGGGTAAAGATGATGTCTTTACATGGGTAAGGTCATCTGATGTCTTGACTAGAGGTGGAGGGTCTGCTTTCAAGATGTGTTGATTCCTTGGCTACTGCAGGAGGTATCATTGCCTTATCACACAGGTTTCTCTATATTCTGCTTGACTCTCATAGCTGTCTAGCCCCACTGTGAACAATCCAAGAGAGCATGAGGACGAATTCACAGTATCTTTTATGAACTCATCTCTTCAATTGCACACTGTGTCTTCTACCCTATGCAGTTTGTTGGCAATGAATCACTAAGTCACGCCTTGCACTTGAAGCAAGGAAGATCATAGAATTTGTAGACATAGTTGAAAGCCATAGAATAGTTTTTACCAGTGTCTTCCTGGCATATTAATAGGGCACTGAGCATGTTGGTACAGCTCTTCTTGCTATTGGACAACTCATGTACCACCGCACTATTGAGAGTACGAAAGTTACTCAGTCGGGGCTTGTTTACATGTTTGTCATCTGATCCAACTACCTTGCTTCCAAAATTGTTGTTTTTTAAATTTTGGAATGCTCCAGCTTTGCTTATAATCATAGGATAACCTGTTTTTTAGAAGTTTATATTGAGGGAAAAAGTTGTCATAGATTCTGTTTCATAAATTTGGTAATTGTGGATTTCTGCTTAAATGAGCTTTGACTTCTATAAATCTGCAATTTTTTTGTGTGTATGGACCATTTGTATTGTTTACCATTTACTGTCTAGGATTGTAAATACTATTTATTTCAAATGAGGTAGATTCAGGATAGAAGAAAACACTGATTAGATTATTACATTTTAGTTAGTTTTTTCCTTGGTTCCAGCCATTACACTTGAATCCTTTTATCTTTTTGGCTCTCATTACCAACCGTCTTTCTAAAAGTTCAGTTTCTTTCAACTTCCAAACAGGGATAATAAAAGAAACTTATCCATAGGTAGTTGTGGTGCTTAAGGGAAAGAATGTTATGTATTCAAAGCTATGACATGTTAGTTACTGCTTTGTTGGTGGTGGTGGTAGTCGTGATAATCTGAGGACAAAAATCAGCAATTTGAAAATTAGCAAGCTTGTGTGAAGTTTGGCCCACTGGAACAGGTTCACTTAAGGATTGTAAAAGGTATACCAATTTATAATTACTAATTCCCATTGTGATAGAATAAATATATTTTATGGCGTAAAGAATGGATATGTAGTGAGAAACAATCAAGATCATTTATTCAGTTACTGCATTATAGGGGAGAAACAAGTAAAAATAAATGGCTCCAGCTTTTGAGATTGAATGTATGAATTGTGGTATTTTGAGCAGTAAGGGGAAACTCTAGAGGACAGCTCTGTTCTAGAGAAATCGGTGGCTTTGCTTTCCTACATGATGAATCTGAACTGATGGTTGGCTCTCTGGTAGCTGCCTAACGGCAAGTGAAGTTGGAGGAGGGGTAGCAGATACGTAGTTTTATAGAGGTGACAGTTGACATAAAAAAGCAAGAGCAGAGGATGCAAGTGGAGAATGGAGCCAGAGTCTCATGGGACTGATGACGTCAATATGACATCCACTGCAGCAAGGGAAGGACTTTGTAGTTGGTCAGATGGGGATACGGTTCAAGAAGGATGCTTATGGAGAAAATACAATGGAGTTTGAAGTCATGAGTATTAGAGCAGTGAGAGGCCATAATGAAATAAGTCAAACAGTGAGTGAGAGCTAAAGAAGTAGTTAAAGGGAGTTTATTTATGGTAACATCAAGAGACTTTGTAGTTCAAATTAACCAGAGTGGCCAGGTTTTTTAAAAAGACTCACAATGCTCATTGTTAGCCATTGTGTAGAACATCCAGAACTTAAATTGGACATTGGACATGGGGATGCCCATTTTTACAGCTACCACTTTGGAAAATTCTTTGGTAGTATCTAACCCTATGATCCAGTGGTTCTTAGAATATACCTAAGAGAAATGAGTGCAATTGTCTACCAAAAATCATGTAGAATTATTCACAGTGGCTTATAGCTGTAAACAACTCAAATGTACTTTGACAAAAGACTGGATAAATAAACTGTGTCACATTCGTAGACTGGAATATTGCACAGCAAAAAACCAAAAACAAAAGACAAAAGAAAACCCCAAAATACTGCTACATGCAACAATAGTTACAAATTTCACAGAGTGAAGAGCCAAAGAAGTCAGACAGAAAAGCGTACTTACTATATAAGTCAATATACGTGAAGTTCAAGAACAGGCAAAACTAACATGTGCTAACAGAAGTCAGAATAGCGGTTATCCCGAGTGTGGGTTGCTGAGGAGGGAGGTAGCTACTCACTCAAATGAGAATGAAGACACAGGAATAAAGTCTAAAACAGCAAAATCAATAAATAACAGGACAAGTCCAAAATAGCTGAGGAAAGAAGAGCTATGGACTTAATCACCTAAAGCCAATGATGGATCTGTAATTCAAGATATGGAAACCAGAGAGGAAGAACAACAAGGTAGAACTATGTATCAATGTAAGAGTCTCTCTTGTCTGTGTTTTTATTCTTTGAAGTCACAGTTTAAGACTTGACATGGGGGACACCTGGGTGGTTCAGTCGGTTAAGTGTCCAACTTCGGCTCAGGTCATGATCTTATGGTCCAAGAGTTGGAGCCCCACATTGGGCTCTGTCCTGACAGCTCAGAGCCTGGAACGCGCTTCAGATACTATGTCCCTCCTCTCTCTGTCCCTCCCCCACTTACTCTGTCTTGCTCTGTCTCTCAAAAATAAATATGAAAAAAGAAAAAAGACTTGACATGGGGGACACCTGGGTGGCTCAGTCAGTGAACCGTCCAACTCTTGATTTCGGCTCAGGTCATGATCTTACGGTTTATGGGTTCGAGCCCTGCGTTGGGCTCTGGTCTGACAGTGCAGAGCCTGCTTGGGATTCTTTCTCTCCCTGCTCCCTATCAAAATAAATAAATGAACCTAAAAAAAAAAAGAAAGACTTGACATGGGGAGGAGAGGAGAATATAAATGAAGAGCTTGATCCTTTCTTGCCACTTTCTTCCTAGTATCTGTGTGCTCAGTCATTAGCTCAGAAAATTTTTACTGAGTATCTCTTATGTTGCAGACATTGAGATAGGGGTAAAGGATACGCTGCATTTGAAAGATGATGTCTTTACCTTAAATAACTTATAGTCAGGCAGTGAGGATTGTCAGATAGACAAAGAGTTTTAAGAGATGTACAATTACCATGGAAGCCTATGGAAGAGTTCCTGACTCCTGAGGTGAATAGAAAGCCTGGTGGGATTTCAGGTAGTGCACAATGCAGTTATGACTCATAAGGAAAATGGGGACATACAAGACGAGGGAGGGAAGTAGAGGCCAGGTAATAAAGGGACTCGTATAACATGTGCCCTGAGAAGCCTGCACTCTTGAGAGTGGACACATTTGGGTTTGAATTTTATGACGTGTCTGTAAAATGGGGAAAATGGTGTCTGTCCACTTTGCCGGGTTGTGAGAATTAAAAACGTAAAGCCCCGCTGGTTGTTATTTTAGTGAGGGTAGCTCTGTCATGGCCGCGAGGCTCTTAGAGGTATTAAAGAAGGAGGATAAGAAGTGGATTTATTGTAAATTCACACTGGCAGCTTTAGCGGGGTCTGGGCTAGAGGACTGCACAATCGGATTGGAAGGCCAGTGTGAAGACTGCTGCAGAAATCCTGGAAAATGAAGACAGTCTGAAGGGCATATGCGGGAGAAGGTGACAGATGAAACAGGAGAGCTTACAGGGCATACTGAGCCACTGCATGTGAACATTGAGTGACATGAAGGTATTTAGGTTTCTGGTTTGGATCATCAGATGGCCTCTGGCCTTTTTCACTAAGGACCAGTGTGCAAGGGGAGCATCAGGCTTCTGTTGTGAACGGCTTACGCTTCTTGGCAATTGTCCATGCCATGTAAGCTTGTGCTCCGTTGCCCGCAAAAGGAACCACTGTCCTCTCGGTGTCCTCTTGCTATCCTCTCTTATAGATCGGGACTCTGGATTAAAGCCACCTGGACACGCTTTTTTGTCTTTTCCCTTTCTTAAGGTATTCAAAAGTCTCCTCAGATTTCCTGTCTTAGTAAGGATTTCTTGTCATCGTGTTCTATTCACCATCCTTAATTTTATTGTCTTATTTTTTGTCGCAGGTATCTCTCCATTGCTCTTTCTATTCCCATTTTCTCGAAAGCTCATCTTTGCTTTTCATCTGTTTAATCATTAGGCCAGGCACCTTGCCTCGTGTGGCCAAACTACTTTCTCAGCCTTTGGCCAGCCATGATCCTTATGACTCTAGTAATTAACTCTCTTCTTTTTGGGGGTGTCTGGTGTGTGTTGAATAAAAGGAAGGGAAGAGAAATAAAAATAGATAGTGTGTGATTGGAGGGAGAGTGAATAACTGGGTTGCACCAACATATTTTTGTATTAAATAAATAAATCCCAAACAGTGTGTCTCCATTTTGTTTTAAATTTTTTTTTAATGTTTATTCATTTTTGAGAGATAGAGACAGAATGAGAGTGGGGGAGGGGCAGAGAAAGAGGGAGACGCAGAATCTGAAGCAGGCTCCAGGCTCTGAGCTGTCAGCACAGGGCTTGGCGTGGGGCTTGAACCCACGAACTGTGAGATCATGACCTGAGCCAAAGTCGGATGCTTAACCGAATGAGCCACCCAGGCGCCCCTCCAGTTTGTTTTATATCAAGGTCACTGTTTGTTTCATCTGTTTTTGTAAAAGAACCTTTAGAAGTTAATTTCATATTTATGATATTATATGAACATTTTCAATTGAAATACTTACTATTTATAGAGATAAAAATATCTGAAACATTAAATCTTAGCCACTATTATGGAATTTTTTTTAAAAGAGAAATTTTAATTTTGGTGCAGTTATAATACCACTGTATTTCCTTTGGTGAGTTTTAATCTTTCCATACTCTGTATATTTCACTAACTTAAAAAAAACATATTAAAAACAAAACTTTACACCAAAAATAGATTTTTCCTCTGCCTATAAAAAACATTTGACTGATTTCCCCAAAAATAGTAAAGTCATTCTTTTCTATTTAATTTTTTTAATGTCTATTTATTTTTGAGTGAGAAAGACAGACCATGAGTGGAAGAGGGGCAGAGAGAGAGAGAGAGAGGGAGACACAGAATCTAGAGTAGGCTCCAGGCTCTGAGCCGTCAGCACAGAGCTCCATGTGGGGCTCGAACCCACGAACCACGAGATCATGACCTGAGCCGAAGTCGGATGCTTAACCGAATGAGCCACCCAGGCGCCCCAATAGTAAAATAATTCTTAATGAATGAATTGTTGATTTTTTGTTGTCCAAATAAGACTGCTTATAGAATCTATAGATTTATAGAGGTTGGCTTTAAAACCTTTCATTTCTTCAATTCAGCAAGGTAATCATTTATTGATATTGTATGTATTTTTATATGTATATTGTATATCATGTATTATATTGTATATATAAGTGCGACATGTTGGTTACACAAAAAATTCTATTTTTGTACCTGTAGTCAAGGAATGTAGGGCTAATGGGAGAAACAGACAAGTATCTGATAACATTCTACCTTGATAATATATTATAAGTTTAGGTGCTGTAATCAAACGTCTTGAGATGAGTAGTTACTAAGCAAATTATTCTGAACTGTTTTCCTGTTTGGATTCAATATCACTTGATGCTGTGATGTAAACAGTTGTGACACTTAAGGACTATCATGAATATTGATATTAAAGTCAGACTTTAAACAAATCAATAAGCAAAAATTAGCAATCCAATGAAAAGCTAGCAAAGTATGAGAAAACACACACACACACACACACACACACACACACACACCAATAAACATATGAAAATGCTTATCCTCTTCCTAGAGAAATGTAGATAGAAACATCGGTGTAGCCTTTTTTTAGCAAATATATATACACTGAAAAACAAATTTTGTTGTTTATAAAGGATTTTGGGGGAGGCTTTTGATATTTGCCTTGAAGCTATTTGAATCTAAATTAATTTGTCAATTTATGGAGGCTAGATTCTGTGTCCATTCCTTGGGATATTCCAGGTGCTGAATTTGGTAGATGAAAATGTATTTCAGAGGCAGTTTGTACTGGGATTGAAATGTAGATAGAGAACAAATCAAATACTTCCTGGATTCAGCCTTTTTTTTAAGAGTAATATAGTTCTTCTTATGGTTTATCTGGACAACAAAAAAGGTCACACACATTTTTGTTAAGAATTAGTCAAAGAGCTTTTCCACCAGTAGACAGTGATAGAAGGCTTTTAAGCATTGACCTGCCTTATTTGGGGTTCCGTAAGATGCTATTTATGAGTTGATTTCTGCAGCTGTTACAATTTATTTTACAAGTAAGTGATAGTAAATGTATAACCATCTTCACAAATGCTCTTCTGAACTCACTTAAGAGTATTTGGAGAACCATATACTTATTGAATTCCGTAGAAGCCCAAGCGTATTCCAACAGTCTGAGACCTATGAAGGGCTCTGTCCAGGGATAACCAGTAGCTCCTGCACTTACCAATCTTAAATCAAAACCTGGATTTCAAATAGACAAAGGAGATGTACCTTATTATTATCTAAAGACCAGGCAATTTTTCTTTCATTTTTCAAATTGGCTTATTGAATAGAAATGCTTTTGTGGTTTTTTCAAGGTAATTGAATGGCTCCTGTAAGACTGTCTCTCTATGTTATAAAAAATAATGCATTAGATGCACACAAAGAAATAAATCATCTTGTAGATCAAATAGATGATTTAATGAGGTAAAATATATTTCTGTCTATATTCCATCCAAATAAATTACATATATTTTCACTGTTTTATCGTCCTGTAGATGGAGTTAGAATCACTAAAAATAGGTAACCAAAAAATATAGTTATAAGATTCTGTATTGCTTCTCACTTCTCAGAATCAAATCCTGGATAAGCGAGAAAGAAAATAAAGAAGAGAATGATTGAAAAATCAAAAGTTTAGTGTATAAGGAAATGGAAAATGGGCTGCAAATAATGGCAGGTGGTTGAAGAATAAGGTATAATTTTAAGATAAATTTATCCTTGAGACAGCAACATTATACGTTTACATAGAACACAATAGACTTACTAAAACTTTCATAAGGGTTTGCAGTAAAAGGCAGATATTCAGAAAAGGAACTCAGAGCAGATTAAATAAACTTCTGAATATATGTTCGTGAGTCCCCAAAATAAACCAAAGGGACCTATTGCAAATGGGATTTGGGGATTTCTTGAATGAAATCCAAATGCATTGGGTATTTTTTGTTAAATAGAGGAACAAAACTATATAGACACCAAAATAAGAAAGAAAAGAAAAGAAAGGAAAAAAAAAAACCCTATTAATATGCATGAGTTAGATGTGGCCCTGGAGATCTTAGATCAAAATATGATCAGGTTTGCATTGCTTTAGGAAATTGTAAGGCAATATTTAGGAAAAAAGTATACAGTGAAATTTAGCATTTCAATTTGAGAATAGTGCTTTGGTTCTAATGAGCAGATGCTCAACTGTGTATTGAGAGACCTGATGCAATTAAAAGATGTTTTTAGGTGGGAGGAGATCATTCAGCCATGTATCGCCTGTCAGCTCTGCCTTGGCCAGCTTTCCTTGTGACAGATGCAATTAGTTTTTCCTAAGTCTATTCAGCCAGCCACAAATTTGGCCATGGTCTCTTCAACAATAACTTATAAGACCTGGGTTTGGAAGAAGACTTGCGTGTCTCTTTTTTAATATAGCAGAGATCAGATGTGTCAGTGCAGTGATATGAACATGCTTGATAATGGGATGAATCACACTGACTTTTCAGGAAAGAAGATAGAGGCTGAAATTGGAAACAGGACACATCTAGTTGGGAGAATCTGCTTTAATATAGGTATATATTTTGATTTGTGAGTATATATATGTGATAAAGAGAGATACGGCTTTTTAAAATAAGGACAAGAATTCTTCTTTTTGAAGTAAATGGTTCCATCATCAATGGTGTATCTTGGATGACATTTTATTTTTAACAATCATAGATGAGGAAGCAGGTGCACCTTGAGTAAGAAAGTGGAGCTTAGAGACGCTGTCATTTACTGGAGGCAAAATTTGATTCAACTGATATGCTTTCCCTTGTCCATTCTTTTCCTTTTCTTTCTTCATTTCTCTTCAGGTCAGAGGCTGGCAGCATAATTAAAATTTGAATTATTTATGAAGAGCCATTAAAGTGGGTGGCTTGCAGATTAGTCAAAGACAGCAGAGCTGACACTAAGCTGCATTTCTTTTACTCTATCACAATAAATGATACCTTGACGACATGCCTTGAAAATAAGCATATGACATTGAAGCTTTTACAAGAAAAATATATAAAACATTGTGACCATTTAAACTGAAGCAAACACAGTGTGTATCCATAATCATTATCATGTGCAAAAACGGGTCTTTGTGTGTGCGTATATACATAAAAGATCTTTCTCTGCCAATAATTCATTAATATTGAATAGAAATATAATTACCAAGGGGAACAGTTTTTTTGTAGATATATAAAGATATGACTAGGACTATAAATATACACACAAGGGTATCATTAAGTGCGCATTTTATATTTGGACAGGGACATTGAAACAGTTCAGAAACATCTGTCACCAGCGTGACGTGTTGAGAAGCAAAGAAATGGAAATGGGTGTCTGTTTTCTCAAAAGCATTAGGATCTGTAAACATAAACATCATTTTTTTTAAATCTGCCAATTGGAATGAGTTTATGAGCCTAATGCAATTTTTGAAAACAGTGAGAGCCTACCTAATAATGTTAAACTAGAATATTCTCCAAATTAACAGAGAGGAAAAAAACCCCACAAAACGTATGGTGTGTTTCTTTACAGCCTCATCCTATTCTTGGAGAGGGGGGGGATGCATATTGTGATGCGTTTCATTTTGCATAGTGATTGAGACAAACCTCTTTATTTTGCTTACCGTACCAGTGACTGTATTCATACCATTTAGAGGAAAATCAAACATACCTTTGCTTTCCTAGCTTTTTTCTTCCACTCCATGAAAAAATGGCCCACAATGATGGATAACAATTCTAATCCCATTACAATTGAAAAAAATTTAAATCTATCCATACCTTTATTTTCATTTTTAATATGTTTCTTTTAAGATGTCCCTAAGTAGAATATATATTAATGTTCCATTGAAATAATCACTTTTGTGTAATATTTATTCAGTTACATTCATTTCTAATTTCAGAATTTGTTCTCTGGATATAGGGTCAATCTTAACGAGGTTTTTGTTGTTGCTCTTGTTTTTAATGAGAAAAGTGGTTTTTGTTTGTTATGTTTGCTTTTGAAGGAGTAGCAGTGTTTGTTATTTTTTATTTTTTAATTTGTTTTTCATGTTTATTCATTTTTGAAAGAGAGAGAGAGAGAGAGAGAGAGAGAGAGAGAGAGAATGAGCAGGGAAGGGGCAGAGAGAGAGTAGAGGGAGACACAGAATCCTAAACAGTCTGCAGGCTCTGAGCTGTCAGCACAGTTCGGGTTAAAGTTTCCTCGGTTTGTCTGGACCCAAATGACTGAAGCATGATGTTTTTTTCCCCAGCATGTTGATATATCTATATCTATATCTATATCTATATCTATATCTATATCTATACCTGTATCTGTATCTGTATCTGTATATCTATCTATATCTCTATCTATTAAACAGTAACATATCTCTCTTTCTTCTTGTCTTCTCTCTCATGCGTGACTGAATCTCCTCCAGCAGTTTTACATGTAGGTCTGTGGATGTTGCATGATAAAATCATAACAATAGGAAAAATAATGATAAATATAATAAACTTAATGCTTCTTGTTACTTGTTAGCATGGGAACATCACATGCTTTGTCTTTTCCAGAAAAAAAAAAAAAGCACAGATTGGTCAGCTTCCTCATTAGCATTTGAAATTGGCATTCATCACCAAATAAGTCATTCACAGGGAAAGATTAATCCATTCTAACATTTGAATGCCAAGGTCATTGAAAGAAAAGTAATAGGGCGCCTGAGTCTCTCAGTTGGCTAAGCGTCCGACTTCAGCTCAGGTGATGTTCTGATGGTTCCTGGGTTCCAGCTCCGCGTCCAGTTCTGCGCTGGGCTCTGCGTTGACAGCTCAGAGCCTGGAACCTGCTGCGGATTCTGTGTCTCCTTCTTTCTCTGCCCCTCCCCCACTCATGCCCTGTCTCTCTTTCCCTACCTCCGTTTCTCTGTCTCTCTTTCAAAAATAAATCCATATTTAGAAAAATTAAAAGAAAGAAAGGAAGGAAGGAAGGAAGGAAGGAAGGAAGAAAGAAAGAAAGAAAGAAAGAAAGATAGAAAGAAAGATAGAAAGATAGAAAGATACCAGTAAGACCCTGGGCTTTACCAACACCAAAAAGCATTTACCCCATTTTTTCTACTTAGAATGAAAATATTATCTCTATTTCTAACATTCCCTTTTCTCCATTTAATGCTTATAACCTCTGCCATACAGTGGCTTATATTTGATTGGAAATGATGAAGTAGAGTACTGTCCTTACATAGAGGTGGAGCTACTACCTTCATGATAATCTGGAGTACTTAGTGTTCTTTCTGTCCAATTCATATCCCGTCATTGATGGGGATAAGTGATATGACACTTCATTGATGGAGACCTGCCATGACATTTCATCAGCCTAAGGGAGGCTTATTAAAATGCAAATACATAAAAGGGGTACATAGTAGATTGGCTTCAGTCACTCTTGACCTTGTGAGAAAAAAACGGAAAGAGTGGTCAGAGAAATCTGGAGATAATAAGTTTCTTTGAGTGCTACCTATACATGCTGCTAAGAAAACAAAGGTTATGGCACAACGTAGGACTTACCAAAGTGTGTACCCCTTCACCCAAGGTATGGGAGACATTCCCAAAAAAGTGGGCCACGATCCAATACATTTTGGGTATACTTTATAATCTATCTCTCTCCTCATAGATCTCACTAACTCTTGAATATTTAAAAGACATGGTAAGGTTTTTATTTAGGAAGTCTAAGTTTCTTTAGACTAATGTTTTATGTATATTCTAATAATAATATATATGTATGTATAACATAGTACTATTTGAATATTATGTATGTGTATGCATGCATAAGATAGATTATGTACATATGTATGTGTGTGTGTATGTGTGTGTATGTGTGTGTGTGTATATATGTGTGTGTGTGTGTGTGTGTGTGTGTGTGTGTGTGTGTGTATGTATCCTCAGACACACTTTCGTACAATTTGAAAGCTACTGGGGTAGGTGTAGAGAACCTGTTAAAAACAGCATGGAGCCTGCTTCAGATCCTCTGACCCCCTCACTGTTTCTGCCCCTTCCTTGCTCATGATTTCTCTCTCAAAAATAAATAATAAACATTAAAAAAAAAGCCTAGAACAAAATCTTCTTCTATCAAACCAAGCAACTTTGAGAAAATTAACCTTTCTGAAGCCCAGTTCTTCACCTGTCAACTGGTACAAATAATTTCTCCTCATGTGACTGTATTGAGGATAAAAACCATAATATATTCAGAACTCTTAGAGAAGTTCCATCATATAGTCATTTGATAATAAAAAAGTTGAGATAATTATATCTTTAAAGTCCTGTTTTGCCTATTTCAAATATTTGCTTAGGATTAAGCTTTTGTAATTGGGTCTTGCTTGAATTATTTGCATATTGTTTCATGGGCACAGCATTACTCCTCAAGGAAGCCTTTCGTTTCCTGTAGCAAATATTTGTTGTTTTTGCCTTCTTGACATTATTTTCACTTCTTGTGGAAAAAGTACTTGTATTCCATGTGATCGTGGTGGGATTGTAATATGTTGATGTTGATGACAGTATCATTAATAGTGACCATAAATGACATTTGCTGAGTGTCAGGTACCATTCTAAGTACTTATATATATTAACTCATTTAACCCTTACACCAACCCATAACATCCATAATGTATGTTTAATTTTTTTTTTTTAACGTTTATTTATTTTTGAGACAGAGAGAGACAGAGCATGAACGGGGGAGGGTCAGAGAGAGAGGAGACACAGAATCTGAAACAGGCTCCAGGCTCTGAGCAGTCAGCACAGAGCCCGACGCGGGGCTCGAACCCACATACTGCGAGATCGTGACCTGAGCCGAAGTCGGACGCTTAACCGACTGAGCCACCCAGGCGCCCCCCATACTATATGTTAATGACAACATCATTAATACTGACCACAAATGTCACTTGATGAGTGTCAGGTACTATTCTAGGTACTTTATTTATTATTTGTTTATTATTAATTCATTTAATCCTTACACCAACCCATAACATACCTACTATAATCATTTCAGTTTTATAGACCATCTCACCCAAAACAACGGCAACAACAACAATAACAACAATGGCAACAAATGGAACAGAGAGAGGTTAAGAAATTAGCTCCAGGTTACACAGCTACTAAGTGGTTGAGTTACTAGTCAGACTCAAGCAACAGGATTCCAGAGTCTGGGCTCTTTAACCACTGCACATACAAAGAAGGGCCCTCATGAAGGGCCTTATTTCTCCCTTCCACCTGGGTGAGCATATGACGGCAGGCAAACCTAATTTCTCAGTTCTTTAGCATTCTAATATCAGTGTTCCTGAATGGTTATGATTAATTAAGGTTTTCTGTCAACTTTATAACCTGTTTAGCATTTAGGACTGAAAGTACTATGTACTTAATTGAGAAAGACTAATTAAAAAAATTTTTTTTGATGTTTATTTTTGAGAGAGAGAGAGACAGAGTGTGAGTGGGGGAGGAGCAGAGAGAGAGGGAGACACAGAATCCAAAGCAGGCTCCATGCTCTGAGCTGTTAGCACAGAGCCCAACGCAGGGCTCGAACCTACAAATCGTGACCTGAGCTGAAGTTGGATGCCTAACCAACTGAGCCACCCAGGTGCCCCAAGAAAGACTAATTTTATCTCTTACGTTGTGAAATTTTTCTAAAATACTCTAAAATATAAAGGGTGTCTGGGTGGCTCAGCCAGTTAAGCATTGGACTCTTGATTTCAGCTGAGGTCATGATCTCTAGGTTTGGTTTGTGAGTTTGAGCCCTCACATTGGGCTGTGCACTGGCAGTGTGGATCCTACTTGGGATTCTCCCTCTCCCTCTCTCTCTCTGCCCTTGCCCAGCTTACGCTGTCTCTCTCAAAATAAACACTTAACTTAAAAAATACTCTAAATTATTTATTCAAGTGCTATTCATTAGCCGTTTGACAATCAAACCATGTATATACAGAGAGCTTTTTGAAATCTCCAGATTTGTAAAAAGCATTTGCCATTTCTGTCCCTGATTGTTCCCATTGACAAAGGAGGGACCTTAATGCCCACCTCACAAGATTTGGAACCTATGGTAGTAAGTGACAGAAGGGGCCTTTATTTATTATTTTTTTTAAATTTTTTTTTCAACGTTTTTTATTTATTTTTAGGACAGAGAGAGACAGAGCATGAACGGGGGAGGGGCAGAGAGAGAGGGAGACACAGAATCAGAAACAGGCTCCAGGCTCTGAGCCATCAGCCCAGAGCCCGACGCGGGGCTCGAACTCACGGACCGCGAGATGGTGACCTGGCTGAAGTCGGACGCTTATCCGACTGCGCCACCCAGGCGCCCCAGAAGGGGCCTTTAAAGTTCACATTTAATTTCAGGCTTGTGGTCATAATAACTCAAATATGCATCATAGAAATATCACAGAGAGGTTCATATCATGGCTTTAGATTGCTTACAAATAGTCTAAACACTGAATATGATGTGAATATTAGACATACAGAAGTACACTGGAATATCTATAATTTTAAATGAAATTAAAAAATACATTTTGCATGATTTGGATTGAGACCTTACACAATGGTCCTTTCATGGATAGAAGGTGACGCTTAATTCCAAAAGAGCTTATAATACTCTGAGGGTATCTTTCTGTCTGTGTTTCTATCTATCTATCTATCTACCTATCCATCCATCCATCCATTCATCCATCATTATCATCTACTGATTATCCATTTCTACCACAGTATTTATTTAGGAATAAGATACTGGGTTTTATTTTCTTAAATAATTACAGTTTTCTTCAAATAAGCAGAAACCATACTTTTAAAAGTATTGGCTTATGTATTCCTCTGTTAAGTCACATGACTGGTTATTGAGTGAAATCACACAGGGGTGTGATTAATATTTAAATACCTTCAGAGGAGCTTTCTTGGTGATATATTTCATCTTGTCATCCTAAACTGTTTCAAGTGACACTCCAGGCTTTAAACTAGAAATTCATGTTTTTTCAGAACACTAGTGATTATGAATTATGGGCCTTAGTTCTGTAAGTGCTGATGACTCAGAAAAGTTTATCTAAGACTGGAGGGCTCAAATGGTATACTTGTCAGAAATGTTCAAAAGTAGAAATTTCTTGGGCCGCCTGGGTGGCTCAGTTGGTTGAGCGACCAATTCTTGATTTGGGCTCAGGTCATGATCCCAGGGTGGTGGGATCAAGCCATGCATCAGGCTCTGTGCCGAGTGTGGAACTTGCTTAAAATTCTCTCTTTCTCTCTCTCTCTCTCTCTCTCTCTCAAAAAAAAAAAAAAGTAATAATTCATTAAGGCAAGCAACGTGCACCGTTGTTTTCCACTGAGCTGGATAGCTGGATAGTCTTTATGTTTTTAGATTAACCAAGGAACTCTGTCCTTGGCTAAAACTCACAGAAGTGTTATTTCCCCCTTTTTCTATAGCGAGAAGGAGTAAGCAAGAACAGCACTGCAGGACTATAACTGCTTAAGGAAATGGGGAATAAAAAGGCACTCTGATTATATATGTTTTGGAATGGAGAATGTTCTATTTACTTTATCTATAAGAGTGAGAGCCAGGATTCCTTCCCTTTTCAGGTCTATATCTTCAAACTTTATCTGTGTCCACTTGAACATCTTTCTCTTCAGTCCCAGAGAAAATGTCTTTCCCTCTGCTAGAAGCTAATGGCTTTACCTGTTTGCAAAAACATTTACCTTCCATCTCTTTCAATATTGGGGTCTCCCTTCACCAACAATCTCTGTTCCTTATTTTATTATCTCTCTCTTCTATTTTGCCAGCTCCTGCCTCAAAGCTTGTAAGTTCATGCATGTGTTCATCTCTCCCATCTTTCTGAGATAAGCTACAAACACAAATAGTCGTCAAGGTTATGTTTTCTCTAGCTCACGTGTGTCTTCTCTACTTTATGGCCAAACTTTTACCAGAGCTCCCCAGATTTTCACATTTCATGGACTAGTATATTTTTCTTAATGTGCCAACTAGTCTAAATAGTCTAATAGTGTAACAAACCTAATAACTTCTTAAAAGGGAGGTTATTACACATTATACAGAGAAAAAAGACATATTTATGGTTATTCTGTTTTGACTACCTGTTTTGGAGTTTATTAGTCCTAGAGTGTAGCATTCTTACTCTCATTAATCCCTTCATGTCTTTATTGTGATCTCGTTGTTGTAACTCAGCGCCTGTATTCACATTTTAGGCATCACCACATTGGCTTTAAATCAAAATAGGGAGTGTGATTTAATTCAGTGGATTGAGTTGCCAGTTGTAAATGGAAATTATCCCAAGATGCATATGCATTTTCCCTGAAAATAGATGACTGGCACCGAGTGTGTGTTTTTAGTGTCAAGCCAGGGGTAATGTATATGATTGGTGGTAAAATATAGACTGCTGTAGGCTTGGGGCCAGAATCCTGTCTCGTATTCTATGCCAGTCCCTTCGAGGAGTGGAGCTGACTAGAGCTGATTTGCTCAACTGAAATGCCTTATGTAAGATACCATACTGAGTATCATAGAAGGAGGGAAAGATAAACTGTTTTCTTGAGTGAAACTCACAGAAGCTCCCTCCTTCCCTCCTTCCCTCCTTCCCTCCCTCCCTCCCTTCTTCTCTCCCTCCCTTCTTTCCTTCCTTCCTTTCTCCCTCCATCTCTTTATTTCTTCCTTCGTCCCTCACTCCCTCCCTTTGTTCCTTCCTCCCTCCCTCCCTCCCTTGCTTCCAAATGAAAAGTATAAAATTTGATACAAATTCAAATAACGAAGACAATATACTATTCTCTGGTTAGTTTGGGGAGCAAAACAGAATACTTCAAAATTATAATCATTTAGGTTAGATTTGTTACTACTACCTTCATTGTTGACATTATTCCTAATGAATTCTTAGCACATATTGTAGGTAAGAAATTTAAAGTTTTGAAAGTTGTGATGTGTACATTATTTCCGGTGAGGCTAAGGTAATCCGAGTATGTACTGAATCAAGCCTTTTCTTATGAAATGTGTCTTATTTAAAATGCTCTTCAAATTTTAAATAACTTAAAGTTTCAGGTTATTTCAGTTCTATTATTTTCTCAAAATAATACTATCGTAGTATCTTCTGATGAATGACTTAATTAAGGTTTTCATCTATGATTAAGTTATAAGTTAGGTTATAAAAGACTCATTTTCTAAATAGGACAGGAAATTCATTTTGAAAATTCAAATATACTTTAAAAGCAGTTCTTATAATTCTACATCACTAATCTTTATTGTCTCCTTGACATCTATGCTATATGTGTAAAATATCAGTGTGTCTATATTTTCCTGTACCCATAAATACATACAATGATAACATGTTCTACATATTACTCTATGAGTTACTCATAGAATTACTCCTATGGTCCAACTTAATGTGATTGTTAGCAAAATGTATTAGAAAACACAGTGAGTTGTACAAGGAAAGGATAAATTTATACTTTTATAAATTATTTTTATAAGTTGGAAGCCTAGAGTTGAAACATCCCACAGCAACTTGGAAAGAAAATCAAACTCTGATGGTCAAATTAAAAAAAAAAAAGCTTACTTATGTATATTGAGAGAGAAAGAAAGAGAGAGCTAGAAAGAGTGAGAGAGAGCAGGGGAGGGCCAGAGAGAGAGGGAGAGAGAATCCCAAGAAGGCTCCGTGTTGTCAGCCCAGAGCCTAATGCGGGGCTCAGATTCACGAACTGTGAGATCATGATCTGAGCCAAAACCAAGAGTTTTTTTAATTTGTTTTTTTTAATGTTTATTGATTTTTGAGACAGAGAGAGACAGAGCATGACAGAGCATGGGTCAGAGAGAGAGAGGGAGACACAGAATATGAAACAGGCTCCAGGCTCTGAGCTGTCAGCACAGAGCCTGATGTGGGGCTTGAACCCACGAACTGCGAGATCATGACCTGAGCCGAAGTCGGACGCTTAACCGACTGAGCCACCCAGGCACCCCAACCAAGAGTCAGATTCTTAACTGACTAAGCCACCCAGACACCTCTGTGATGGTCAAATTTGAATTGATATGCACGGCCACATATACACATTGGAACGCTGGAGTATGAGTTTTAGTAATCTAGAATGAATGCTTCAGTAATTTGATTAAATGGATTCACTTACTTAAAGGATGAAAGTACAAAGCTGAAGGGCAGTTGGTTACTTAGTTTAAGTGAACAAGGGAGATCATAGAGAAAACCTTTGGCAGTGATTAAATATTACCTCCAGAGGGAGACATTTAGCTGTTGATCTTTGATCGTTAGGAACCATTGGAGAGACTGTCCTTGAGATGCATCATCATTCCCTTCTACTCATTCCTATTAACTATGTAATTCTTTTAAGGCATCTTATTCTGATCACATGCTCAAAAGCTATCATTTGGATTTTTGAGAAGTTTTGCCTGCAGGGAGAAAATGTGTAGGTTATCCCAACTATAGTAATCCAGAAAGTGGTATTTCTTATATCTCATGAACTGAGTTAGTTATGAACTGGTCAATATTTCATTATTGAAATATTTATCAAGAGCCCACTAATGGGATCAGCTTTGTTATGTGCCCTGGGATAAATCTGTGAACAAATAGGCCAATTGCTTGTTCTCAGAAAGCTTATATTCTGGAGTGGTGATACAGACAAGATACACTGACACTAAGAAAAGTACAGTAAAAGACATGACCATGTGATATTACACAGAATAAACAGCGAGAGGGAAAGAACTACTTTGAGGTATGGAGTCAATCAGTAGGTGATATTTGAACTCAGAACAAAAGGCTAAACATATGTTTAGCAAGTGAAGGAGAATGGTTTTCCAAGCAGAGAAAATCAAATATTCTGACCAGATTAGAGCTTTCGTGTATAAAGAAGGCTAATAGGATACAATGAGGCTGGAGAGGTAGGGAGAGGCCAGATTAAGTAGAACTTTATAAATCATTGAGTTTGGATTTTTTCTAAATGCAGTAAGTAGGTAAGGTTTATATCCATACTTAAGAGATAGATCTACTTCAAGGGCACTAATGAAACCAGGATTCTAAATCTCTAAAGCTGAGAATTTGACTCTGGAATGTGGTAAATTTAAATACGGTAATGAACTGTACCCTATGAGGTCTTCTGAGAGACCAGTTTTTCTCACCCTGAGCCTGTACATTTCTTCTGTATATGCTAGCAAAGACATGAATGATAGCATAACATTTATACAGGATCAACACTGTTACGTAAAAATGTCATACTTCTGGTAATTATTGTTTCAAAACATATGACTGACCCCATATGACGCAGAATGTTATGCTTATTTGGGCAGAGAGAGACCACTCAAAGCCTAATGGGAAATGATGCTGTTTTCCTATAGATCAGAAACACATTCTTTCCTCCCACCACTAGGAGTCTCTACCAAAAAGGCACATGAAGAATTAAGACTAGGACAAATGGGGCTACACAAATGAAAATTTGAAGAAAAGTGAACCAGTGAAAGATATCTGAAAAGAAGCAACTGTTATGACTTTCTTTTTCCACTATTATATATATATATATATATATATACACATACATATATATATATATAAATATATATATATGTGTGTGTGTGTGTGTGTGTGTATATATATATATATATATATATATATATATATATATATGATACTAAAATTTTTTCCTCTTAAGCATTTCTTATGAAAATACAAAATGTCCAAGGAACTTATGCTGGATGTTAATTTGTTTTGTTTGTTTGATATTCATTTTGGAAGGATAGAATAATAATTAACCAAATTAAATTGCAGAAATGGAATAAGGTGAGAAGAGAGAAAGATGTGATGTTTTTAAGCCCTTCACGATACGTAATCCACTTTTTAGTAGCCCCCTATTCAGTATGTGGCAGAGCAAAAATATAATTTGTATTTTCCTTATTAAAGGTAAAATAAAGATTAGATGAATAATCTGTTGGTGGTATCAGCTTTTGATATTAGTTTTTTTTTTAATTTTTTTAATGTGTATTTATTTTTGAGAGAGGGAGAGTGAGCGAGTGAATGGCAGAGAGGGAGACACAGAACCCAAAGCAGGCTCCAGGCTCTGGGCTGTCAGCACAGAGCCCAACATGGGGCTTGAACTCTTGAACCATGAGATCATGACCTGAGCTGAAGTCAGGCACTTAACCAACTGGGCCACCCAGGTGCCCTGATATTATTTTTTTTTAAAGTCAGAATAGATACACTCCCCAAGCACAGAGTCAGGGGGGAGGTGAAGGTATTCATTAAACTGAGTTGTCAAGGAAGAAAAGAGGCCCCCCCCCCCCAAAAAAAAACACCCTGCCACTTAAAAAGTATTTTGACCCTATGTTTCTTAGCCATATGGGAATATACTAAATTCATGCTTTAGTAGCTACAAGGAATCTTTTACAAAAACCTTGCAAATTTCTGGGGCATCTGGGTGGCGCAGTAGATTTAGTGTCTGACTCTTGATTTTGGCTCAGGTCCTGATCTGATGGTTTGTGAGTTTGAGCCCTGTGTTGGGATCTGTGCTGGTTAGCTCAGAACCTGTTTGGGATTCATTCTCTCTCCCTTCCTCTCTCTGCCTCTCCTCTGCTTGCCCTATCTTTAAATAAACAAACAAATAAATAAATAAATAAAATGAAAAATAAAAACCTTGCAAATTCCTGGAGAATAAACCTTAAGTGTAATTTATTTGTAATGTAAAAATCATATGCTAAAAATACATTGTACAGGACCCTGAGATTTATCAAATAAAAAATAACAGAAGGATTTAATATATGACATTTATGTACATTTATTTTGTATCCCCGTATCATACATCTTACCAGATTCTTCTTGGTTGTCCTAAGATATTTACCAGTATCTTTCAGTTTTCTTTGCAGAATGAAATCATTTTCCATAGCCAATAATTGTTATTGTTATGTCCTTAACTAATGTTCTTGGATTTTATACTATACATAAAATATAGCAATACTGTGCTTACACGGTTCCTTACTCTCTTTGTGGATTCCCCTTTTAAGGAAATTTAAGAAGTGCCACTTGGCTCTGCCATCATCGCTACCTCAGTCCACGCCCTTAACATTTCTGACCTGTTTTTGCAACTGTCCCCTTGCTTTAGATTCTGACTGCCCTTTGATTTGATTGATTTTCCACACTACTGCCAGCCGTCTTTTTTACATTGAAAACTTATTCATTTCGCTACCCCAGATTCCTTACTCTTTTCTCATTCCCTTCTGGATGTAACTCAGATGATTTTGAAAGCAGAACAGAGCCTGCATTCTGGCATGCGCCCCATTTCCCTGGCCATTTCCTCCTGTCTCTGAAGCCACTCACCTGGCCATTCTCTGAATGCCCACACGCTGTGTTCTGACCTTGCAACACCACGCGTTTTGTTCTTCACCTGGTTAATTTCTCACGCTGAGGAGTGGGCTTTCTCCACAAAACCTTCCTAGATTTCAGTCTCCCTTCTCTCCCTCCCAGCTCACCCTCTCCACCTACCACAGTATGCATCTGGGTTAAGTGCCGCTTCTTTTGCTGAAACGGCTTAGTTCTTACCACATTGCAGTGACATTTTTAGCACTGTGATGTCCCCTATATGGTGACTGCTTGGGTCCAGGAACCCCGTGTGTCCGTTGATTTGTACAGTGG